>NW_027131239.1:0-2201 GCF_026122565.2 Emydura macquarii macquarii | reverse complement strand
CATGCCCAGAGCTGTGTTTTAATCCACGTCAGGTGTGTGGGTCTGTGCCCTCGACAATGCCAGGCCGAGCTGTGTTTTAACTGGGTAGAAATGACAGCATGCGTAGCCAGGACCTCTACGGCTGTTTGAGGCTGGCGCACAAACCCCATGTCTCCCCTGGCACTGGGTGCCCTGCTTGGCATCCCGCACTCTGCCGCAAACACGACCTTACGGAGCTTTCCTCTGCCAGCCAGCTGGCAATGCCGGCTCAGCACGCTCACAGACCATGGGGAGAGGTTGCCACGTCAGAAAGGGGCTGCTCAGCTCCTGGTGCTCCGCTCCTGAGGTCTCAAAGCATTTTTACAGAGTAGTGAGTTAAGTGCCATAACTCCCTTCCAAACCCCAGGGGGAAACTGAGGCACATAGAGAGCCAGTCAGTGGCAGAGCGGGGACTAGAGTGTAGATTGCCTGATGGCCAGTCATCTGCTCTAACCACTGGACAGCCTTCCTCCTAAAAGAAGACAGGTCTGGTTCTGCTTTTCCATTGTAAACCTTGCTTTTCACGTTTTATGATCACTCCACACTGAAAGCACCTTGGGGTTAAAGAGCGGCACGGGGAGACCCTGCCTTTCCCGTAGCTTCAACCGTGCAAACAGCCACCTTGGCTAACAGCTGTCGAGCACAGGAGCATTTCCCAGTGTGGTTGTAGCATGTTTCACAGTCTGGGGTGGAGCAAGATACGTTTAACAGCCATGCTGGCCAAAGCCAGGCTATAGATGGCCTGCAGAGAGACCGATGGGTCTGTCTGCGGGTAGCTAGATGGATAGGTATATGGCTGGATGATACGCACTAGAAGGGTTTCAGGTGGAACAGGAACTCAGGAACTGCCGCACTAGAGCAGAGACCTGTGGAATAACATGCCAGCTATACGCTGATTTGAAAGATAAGCATAAGAATGATTAAAAGACATGGCAGTTAATGACTTGTCAGCTTCATTAGTTAGATCTGGCTAGTAACTGGAAAATATTCAGGTCGTGATGAATGGTCTTGGAACGGTTGTTTATCATTCGCAGTAATGCTCTTCAGGTTTTTTCCCCAGTTAAATGCATTGGAAGCGTTTTTACACTGCGTCCCGTGGCGACGAGCCGTTTGGTTTAGACTCAGCAGCAAACAAATCGCTTTTGCTTCTCGTCTTTGAGGGAGATATTAGAAATGTGCCCCCTTGGCTCAGACCTGTCCGGCCAAGTCATCATCTCCGGCCTGATCCAGCCCTGTGGAACTCACTGCGCAGGGGCCGGGGGAGGGGGTCGTCTGTTCATTGACGTCAGTGGGATTTGGATCAGGTGCACTAGTCCTGGCCGGGAAGGACTGATCACAGCACACCAGAATGGCGCCGCCACACTCACTGCCGTACCACACCGCGCTAGACGCTGCATGCACAGGAACTGCGCATCGGGGCGCTCCCTTTTCTAAAGCGTCCATCTCCATGTACCGACACCAGGCCCACGCACACACAGGCGTGGTCCCTACACGGCCTCAAAGCAGAGCAATGGCGCAAAGGGTCCCGTCTGCCCTCGCGCGGACATGCATGTTTGAAAGGAGACAAAAGGCTTGACTCGTTCTGCTGCGATCCATCCATGCGCTGCCCGCCCAGCTGCAGCAGCCCGGCCCGGAGATTGCTGAGGCACAAAGCAGCTTCCTTCCCTGAAGCCTGCCTCACTGCAGACGTGCCGCCACGTTCCCCTCGTTACGCTCGCCTCCGTCCTGTTCTGCATTGATTCCGATTGGGAGAATTCTGCACTGTCAGATGAGCTCCGAGGACCAGGGCAGCTACCCTGCCAGTGCAACCTACAGGAGTCTGTCCCCCTGCTTCTCCAGCCCCATTAGCCCTGGACCGCAGGGCCCCTTTCCCCTCGCTAGCCCCCTGCTTTTCCTGCTGGGTCTTGAGGCCATGAGCTGCTGGGCCTGAGAGGCTGCCTATGAAATGGGCGGGGAAGATCTGACTAAGCCCACGGGCAGCATTTGCCCTGCTAGCCGCGAATCTGAAAGCACGTCCCCACCCCCACCGCAGGGCAGGCAGAGGTTCACTCCCTTGTGACAGAGGCATGACGTTACCCAGCAAAGCAGGGCTGGGCCTGGGACCCAGGAGTCCCTCACTCTGAAGCCCCACGCTCCATCCATGGCCCCTCCATCTCGAGGGACTGCAGCCTGCCCTACTCTAA
>NW_027131238.1:0-21936 GCF_026122565.2 Emydura macquarii macquarii | reverse complement strand
TTTTGTTCTCCAGATCAGCTCTGGTTCCTGGCCTGTCTGTTCTTCTCAGCAGGGAGTCCCCAGTCACATAGACCTGCCTTTTCCTGGTGATGGTGCGATTCTCTGGCCTATCCCCTGTTCTTTCTGGCTGGAAGTTCTCTTGTCTTCTAGTCTCCCTTACCATCTTCTGCAATACATCCTATATCCGCCTGGTGTTCTTAGTTGGTGGTATCTCCATTGGCTCATCCACTCTTTATATAGGACTAGCTGATCTTCTCTTCTTCCTTGCACTCCCAGCTTCAGTTATAGACTGCTGTGCCCTTTCTTCATTTTCCAACTCCATGAACCTGTTCCTGAGCTCTATTTCTCCTTCACTAGCCCGTCTTTTCCTCCGCCTGGTTCTCATAGTCACATGCTTCCACTGGCCACTCTCCTCACCCAGCATTCTCCCCTCAGAGTTCGTCAGTCCTATTTCTGTCTGCAAGTCTGGGCTTTTCTCTTTAGCCCCCTCATGCCTTTGTTCCATCATCTGCTCAAACCTCCTTCTAAACTCAACCAGAGTTTCCACCTGCATCTCCAAGCCTTGGATTTTCTCTTCCATCAGCTCTCTGAGGTGGCGCTTCATACAAACGAAGCTCTTTTGAAGTACTGCCTCCAGGATAAAGGACATCCTGCAGCTTCCAATTCAGTCATCTTCATTGTCTCTTCCATAACTTGGGTCACTACCACTGCTGCCTCTGTGTCTGGCATAGCCCCTACGTCCTGTAAGTGAGAGAGAAAAAGAACCAAAAAAACCCCCAAAACACACCCCCAACAAGAACCACAACAATGCCAGAACACCACAAAACACACCAACACACCAAACACAACCAAAACACACAGTGCATCCTGTGTGGTTTTGGACAAAAAGTAGGTAAATGGATAGGTTGATTCAAGTGAAAGGATGCAACCTTGGAACTAAATTTAGGATGGGACCTCAAAGTTACTTTATCCTTGTGAAATATTGTGTAGGGTGGGTGTGCCATAAGAGCTGCAAGTTCACCTACACCTCTTCCTGATGTTATAGTCACCCAGAACGATACTTTCATTGACATGTGCATTGGAGAGCAAGTCACTAGTGGTTCAAATGGTGGTTTGGTGATGGATTTTAGAATGAGGTTGAGGTTCCATGATGGTGTAGGGGAATGAATCTCCGGATATGTTTTGTATGCCTGTCATGAAATGTTTCACAATTTGGTGTGTGAAGATGGTATTGTCATCTATATGGTTGTGGAAGTTTGCGAGAGATGCTAAATGCACTTTCAGAGAACTAATTGACAGCCCTGTTTCCTTTAGGGTAAGAAGATATTCAAATATGGCTGAGATCAGTGTGGATGTTACAATGATATGCTTCTGTTGGCAGGAGGTAAATCTATGCCATTTTTGAAGGTAAGTCTTCCTTGTGGAAGGCTTTCTGCTGTTTAGTAATACCTGTTTTACTGGTTCTGAGCATTGTAGTTCTGCCTGTCAGAACCAATTAGGAACCAGGCTGTCAGGTGTAACTTGCTCAGGTCTGGGTGAATGATGCATCCCCTGTCCTGGGATAGGAGATCCTCTAGGAGTGGAAGAGGGATTGGTGTTCAAGCTGACATCTGCATTAGGTAAGTGAACCATGGTTGTCTGGGCCACGCTGGGGCTACCATTATTACCGTTGCTTTGCCCTGTCATAGTTTGAGCAAGGTTTTTTTATTAGAGGGATTGGTGAGAATGTGTAGAGGAGATTCCAGCTCCAAATGAGGAGGTATATGTCCCCTTTTGATCCCTTCCTTATACCCACTCTTGAGCAAAAAAAAGGACAGTTGCGATTGTATGTTGTGGCAAAGAGATCTAAATTGGGATAACCCAACTGTTGGAAAATGTTTTCCAGAAGTCCAGAGTGTAGCTCCCACTCGTGCTCATTGGTGAACATCCTGCTGAAGAAGTCTGCTGTTGTGTTTTGGATCGCAGGTAAGTAGGCCACTGAGATATTTATATTGTGGCGTATACACCAGTTCCATAATTTTATGGCTTCCGTGCAAAGGGAGTTGGATTGCACTCCTCCCTGATGGTTGATGTAGAACATGCACGAAATGTTGTCTGTCATGATTTTTATATGTTTGTTCGCTATGAGAAATTGAAAGTGGAAGCAGGTGTTGCGTGTAGTTCTAATAGATTTATGTGCAGGGTTGTTTTGTGTATTGACCATTTTCCTTGGGTCGTATGTCCTTGTAGATGTGCTCCCCAACCTATCAGGGATGCATCGGTAGTCATCATGATCGAGGGTGTTTCTTGTACGACTGGAATACCTGACATTAGATTTTGGGGCTGTGTCCACCAACTCAATGATTGTTTGATCTTGCTCGGCATTGATACTATTTTGTGTAATGAGTGTCTGTGAGGCCTGTATACTGTTGAGAGCCACAGTTGTAGGGGCCGCATGTGTAATCGTTCACGTTGCACTATGAAGGTGGTTGCCGCCATATGTCCTGTTGTCTGGAGGCACGTGCAGACAGTTATGGTTGGGCTGTTCTGTGCTGTGGATAGCAGGTCTACTATAGTCTTGAATCTGTGTCTTGGTAAAAATGCCCTGGCTGTACAGGAGGCTAGGTGTGCTCCTATGAACTCTATTTCTTGAACTGGTTCTAGGGTAGATTTTTTGACATTTATCATCAGCTCTAGTTTTCTGAAGAGTGTGTTTGTGAATTTCACTGCTTGATTGGCCTGCACTTGGCTGCACGCCTTTATTAAGCAGTCGTTCAGTTAGGGGAATAGAGTGATTCCTTTTCTGCATAAATGTGCCGCAATGACAGCAAGCACTTTGGAGAAAACCCTTGGGGCAGTGGAAGGGCGAAGAGTAGCACTGTGTATTGATAGTGAACAGGGTGAATAGAAGCATGGAAATATGCATCCTGGAGGTCGAGGGCTGCGACTCAGTCCCCCTGTTCCAAAGCCAGAATTGGGGTAGACAAAGTGACCATCCTGACTTTTTGAGCCTTTATGAATTTGTTCAGCTTTCTGAGGTCTAGAATTGGTCTCCAACCACCAGTTTTCTTCTGGATCAGGAAATACAGGGAATAAAACCCTCGCCTTTGTATTGAGGGGGGACATATTTTATAGCACCTAGTTGTAGTAGATGTTTGACTTCTTGTCGCAATAGATATTTGTGTAATGGATCCCTGAAGAGGGATGGGGAAGGGGTGTGGGAAGTGGGTGTGGATATGAAGGGGATTTGATAATTTCTAAGACACATTTGTCTGTTGCAATGTTTGCCCAGGAGTGGTAGAAAGGACGTAACCGATGGTTATAGAGGGTGGTATTTGTCTGTGGCGCTGGAAGTTGGGGGAGGTCAGGCAGGCCCTCGACTAAAACCTCAAACTGAGACTTAGAGGGGGCAGCCTGAGATGTTGACGGCTGCTGGTTGGATTGTCTGCAGCGTTGTGGTTTGTCTGTTGCATGGTGGGTCATGTCTTCTGTGTTGTGGATGATATTAATACCTGGAGTTGTAGGGCTGGTATCTGAACGGTTTTTCTCCTTGTGGCAGGTGTGTAAATGCTGAGGGTGAGGAGAGTGGCATGAGAGTCCTTCATCGTGTGCATAACTTCATCTGTCCTCTCGGCAAAAAGCTTCTTTTTATTGAAGAGAAGGTCCTCGATTGTGGTCTGTAGCTGTTTAGGAAGATCTGCTGAATGTAGCCATCAAGACCTACACAGCAGTGTCAGCCACATCGAGGTAGGCTTGGAGTGCCGTCCTAGCATCCCGTCCGCAGTGGTAGGGGGTGGAGGGATTATCATCTCATCTGAAGATGAGGATGAGTTATGAGGGGGGTGATGTTGCCTCCCACTGCATAATCTCTTCTGTGCCCTCAATTGTGTAAGTCTCAGTTTCTGTTGGGGCTGATTTAGGAGGTAACCTGGTTCTGTGTGCCTGGGAAGTGGATGGTCTGCTGAATTGGGCGGAGTAGGAGGACCACGTATCCCATCTGGGCCAGTGCATGTGATAAGGAGCAGGTGGACCAAACCATGGGGGTCCAAACCATGGATGAGGTGGAATATTAGAATGGTGATGTCTTTTGTGCTCCTGCACCTTGGAGGAAGGCTGTTGGGGAGAAAATGTGGCCTCTTCGCTGTCATCATCGTCCTCACTTGAAAAGGATATAGGTGAAATAGGACCTTCCTGAGAGAACTGGACCGGAGATGTGTTGGTGCCGTATAATGGAGAAATCGGGGAGGATGTTAAAAATTACTCCTCTCTTTCTTGGTGCCTGCGCTTTTTGGTATGGTTTCTCAGCGCCGGAGTTGCTGGCACCATGGTCGGTGCCAGTGCCGACGCCGGGATCAGGTCGGTTTTGCTGGTCAGTGCCGGGGCAGTCATCGGTGCCAATGACACTAGTGGTGCCGATGGCGCCAGGGTTTGAGGCTCGGCTGTTGTCGGTGCTGAGACTTCTATCAGTGCCAGTGTGACGGCAGTTTTTGTCGTTTTACGGACCATTAACTTTGACGGTACCGTACTTGAATACGTGTGTCAAGGTTTTTCCTTTTGCTCTGTCCTGGAGCGAGAAGGCTGTTTTGACCCCGTGCCAGACAATGTACCCAAGGGACCTGTAGCCTCTTTGGTACAAATTCACTTAGCCATTGAGGTAGGTGATCTCTTCTTTTTGTGACCGATATCAGGCAGAGTCAAGTGCCTTTTTCTGGCGGTCTTGTCCTGAGAGACTGGTTTCTCTTGGCCCACATCAGAGGCAGGTCCATTAGCAGTAATTTGAGGCATAGGTCTCTGTCCTATCTGGCTCTAGAGCTTAGGTTTTTGCAGTGGGAGCATTTCTGCGCTATATGTCCCTCTCTGAGGCACTTAATGCACACCAAGTGCTCGTCAGACGCAGGCATTACGTCTCTGCAGGAGGTGCATCTTTTGAAACCAGGTGAGCCCCGCATGTTGCACCACTTTGGTGAGGGGAGACACTAACTATTCTAAGGTAAGAAGAAAAAAATTGTCTAATTTTTTTTTAAGGTAAAATGGGTGAAATTAAGATAAAAACTGAGGAAAAAGCTGACTGACTACCTACAAACAACAAACTGTAAGGAAATTCAGATGAGCTGTGAGAAACCACTACAGTCTCCGTCTCAGACCGTGGATGGTTGAGAAAGACTGAGGAGGTCGGGTCACAGGTGCGCCAAAAAGAGCACCAACAGCGCCACGAGACAGCCATGGTGCATGTGTGACCCGGACGAGCACTGCTAGCAAAAATCGACGACACAAAGACGCACCAACACTGAAGTGCAGCACCCACAGGGACACTACTCAGAGAAGATGGGCCCCTTGGTGGAAGTGGCCCAGGAGCTCTGGGTGGGCTCCTTGGGCGCATGTGGAGAGGAACTGACCAGAAGACTGATCTAGCTCAGACCTTCCTCTCTGTCTTGTTTGGTTTCCATCAAGCTCTCGGGGAGGAATGGCTTCTGGCTGACTTCTCTAGCGTGGAGGACATGCAGTGATGGAGTGAGACATGGAGCCACCCATGGGATGTGTCCTCTCCTAGGCAGAGCGGTATCATAGGGCCTGGTAACAGGCAGTTAGCCTTCACATAAGGGAAAGAACTTGAAACCCAGAGATTTTGCTTCTGCCATGCTGCTAGTGCCCCTGGCCGGGAGTGGGGGAGCCTGACCAAACAGAAACACACCGATGTGAAAAAATGGCGGTTTTTATTTTAGCCCATGGGCAATAAAAACTCAGTGAAGTCCAAGAACCGAGTACCCATGAACTGATCGGTAGGGCACTAAATAACACCTGCTGTCCTGCTGCCGCAGGCTCTAAGCAGGAACTAAGGGGTGCTTCGGCCCAACCCAACCTTTATCCCTCAGGGAGGGAGAGGCACGAGGACATCTAAGGCACAGGTCCAAGGATCCAATCTCGTGCACATGGGGCCACGCACACTGGCGGGAGTCATGTGACGTTGCTGGCAGAGGTGGTGGTTGAACTGGTGTTTGCAGATGAGATTAGGTGGAGACAAGGCGCAGGGGGAGAAGAGAAGGAGTCCAGGTTAGAGCCCCATGACCCCCACAGGGAGCCAGGGCAGGAGAAGGAGGAGCCTTTGAAGGAGTGATGAGACAGGCAGGAGAAGAAGTGGACAAGGACAGTCACAGGAGCTAAGGGGGGGACGGGGGTGACAGCCAAGGATGGGGAGGCAGTGGCTGGAGCTCTGGTCAGCAGAGACTCCGTGGGACGAGCGGGGTGGAATCCGGTTTTTAAGGAAATCTCCTGATTTGGGAGTGTCTGGGGTTGATGATACTTCCTTAAAGGGTCCCCAAGAGATCAACTCAATGCATGGGCCATGGGCACCCATACCCAGCATGCCCCAGTGCACAGCACCCATACCCAGCATCCCCCCCGGTGCACAGCACCTGTACCTGGCCCTCTCCCGCCCCCCAGTGCATAGCACCCATACCCGGCACCCCCTGGTGCACAGCAGCCATACCAGGCATGCCCTAGTGCACAGCACCCATACCCAGCATCCCCCCCCCCGGTGTACAGCACCCGTACCCGGCACCCCCAGTACACAGCACCCGTACCTGGCATCCCCCCCGCCGGTGCACGGCACCCGTACCCACCCCCCCCAGTACACAGCACCCGTACCTGGCACCCACCCACTCCCCCACCGGTGCACGGCACCCGTACCCGGCACCCCCTGGTGCATGGCACCCGTACCCACCCCCCCCCAGTGCACGGCACCACCCCCAGTGCATGGCACCCATACCCGGCACCCCCTGGTGCTCCCTGCCTCTCTGTGTCCCTCAACTCCTCCCTTGCCAGGGAGCTCACCGTGGCGGTGGCTGCGACCACAAACCAGCGCAGGATGCCAGGCAGCGGATAGGCCGTCACAAAGGTTGTTCTCTCAATCCACATGGTCTGCAGGAGAGAGCTCACGTCATCACATGGGCCTTGGCTGAGGGATGCTGAACAGCTTCTCCCACCTAGGAACCTCCTATTCCCCCCCAGATCACAGGGCTCCCCTGCCACTCCCCTGCCCCCCAGAACACAGGGATCACCCTGCTGCCCCCTCCCTCACCTCCCAGAACATAGGGCTCCCTGATTGCTCACCCCCACGCTGGAGCACTGGCATCCCCCCATTGCCCTAGCATAGGGCTCCCCGCTGCGCCAGGAATTCACTCACTGCAAACTCGTTGTCTGGGTCCTTCGGGCCTTTCCGGAAGGGCCGCGAGTAGCTGAATTTCTGGATGTTGTTGGCTTTATAGAAACTGCCAGGGAAAGCCAGGGTCAGTGCCAGGAGAATGCAGCTCTGCTGTCCAGGTGGGAACTCCCCCCACATCCAGCACCCCACCCTGGTACCTGGGTGAACTCACCCTGAGCACCTTATCCTGGCCCCTGCCCCCCACAGCACCGTCCTGGCCACCAGGGGAACACACCTCCCCCCAGCCTGCCATCCCAGCACCCAAGGAACACCTCCCCCACTCCAAGAGCACCCCCTCCTAGCATCTGGAGAACCAGCCCCCCAACATCCCTGCCCCTGCAAGCACCCTGTCCTGGCACCAGAAGCTGCAGTTTGGGGGTTTGCACTGGCACTCCGTGGAGCGTTCAGGACCTGGGCACTCACTTGACAATCTGCTCGGGGACATTCCTGTTCTTGAAGTGGCCCTTGGCCTCCTCGACGGGCTGCACGGTGAAGCACTGGATATCTGGAGCGAGTGAAGGAGCAGCCAGAGCTTGGGTCTGTCCCGGGTGAAGCCCTGCTGGGAGTCCCATGGGACCTGTGCCTGCCATGTCTAGTGTTACACATGCAGGGACACCTACACGAGGGATCCCCCTGCAGCAGGGTGGCTGGGGGGGGCCGCAGCAGGGCATGCTTGGGGGAGAGGAGGGCAGGGCATATATCGCGTGCGCTCGGGGTGGAGGTAATCTGGGCCAGGGACATGCTATGACAGGCTGCGATGCCAGAAGAGCAGACAGCTGGGCCTTTGGCCCTGGAGCTCTGGCAGCCCCTACCGTGTGCTGGGTACAGGGCTGGGAGGATACGCTGGCCTGGCGAGTCGGTGATAGCCTGGTCCGGTGGGGACGTGCTCTGCAGCTTCTCCGCATTGGGGAAGGGGGTCAGCAACCGCAGCTCAAAGTCCTCCCGGCGCTCGTACTCCTTGCCTCGGTAAATGAACACCTTGTTCTGGGGTGGGTGGGACCGGGGGAGGGAAAGGTTAGTGAATGCATCCTCCTGTCCCGTGAGAGCTGTGCCGCCCTCCCTGGCGCAAGCCCTTCTGCAATGGTCTGGCCCAGCACGACGGGGGGAAAGGGGGAAGGACAAGCTGGCGCTGGCAGGGAGTGGGGGGCTCGGCCTGGCCCAACATGGTGAGGGAGGGACCAGCAGGCGCTGGCGGGTGCCCAGTGCAGGTGTGGGGGCATGTAACACTGTATGGATTGGGGTGACTATAATATTATTGATCTCAATATTGCAAAATTAAAAAATCTGTACTGGGAGTTCTGCCTGTGTGTATTCCACACTGTGCTGTGCTACTGGTGACATGACACCCCAGACAGGCTGGCACCCGCACTGTCCAGCCTGCTTGATGGCCCATCCAGGGCAATCAGCTGTACAATGAGCCCAGCGAGAGCAGCCAGGGCTGCACCTAGGAGTCAGCAGGAGATGTAGGGACAGGCCTGTGGACAGGACTCCAAGAGCTTTTCCCTCCCATGTGCTGTGAGCCTGTGTTTGGAACACAGGATGTACAAGCCACACGGCAGAGAATATAAAAGGCAGCTGCAACATTTCCTTTTTTCTTCATTCCTGCTTCTTACTTCTGGATCAACTTCTCTACAGCCAAAGCTATGAAACAAAGGAGTGACAGACCCAGCCAGGTCCTGGATGTGCTCCAGAGGGACTTTACAAGCCAGCAAACCTCACCAATACTGCTAAGAATCCCATACATTTGGACTTCCAAGTCATTTGTGTGTATCTGATTGCTTTGACTATTTAACATCTCTCTCTTCTTGATTGTTTCTTTCCCTTTATAATAAACCTCTTTAGGTTTAGATGCTAAAGGATTGGCTGGCAGCCTGGGATTTTTGGTAAGAGCCAAACCAATACTGATCTGGTACTGTGGCTGACCCTTTGGGGATCTGAAAAACATTTGATACAGTGAGCAGAGTTTTAAATAACTTCTGACTTTACTGGGCCCACTGGCTGATTGGGAGCCAGAGACTGAAATGCAGTAAAGGGCCTGTGTAATTTCTTGAGAATCGGTGTGGGAATCAGGAGCGCAGTTTGTGACTGGGTGGCGGTGAATCTAACTTGTGTTAGCCACCAGTGCTGGGAGAATCTGCTCTCCTTTTTGCAGACTGCCTTGACCTTGGCATTTTCAGGAGGGCTGCCCTAGGCACATTCTAATGCTGGTGGGGAGCCTGGCCTGGCATGGCATGGGGTGGGGACCAGCTGGCACTGGCAGGGAGTAGGGGGCGCAGCCCAAAGCAAGGTCAGCTCTAGCTGGACGCCTGCATGGCCCAGAGCGGTGACAGGGAGGTGCCCCCAGCATACATCACCTCCCCCAAGGCCCAGTCAGCCTCTGCCTCACTGCTGAGATGGCCAAGCAGCAGCCATTGGTGCCAGGGCTGTCCTGAGCGGGGCTGGTCTCACTGGGGGGGTCACAGCCTCGGTCCCGCTGGGCCAGGCCCCAGGTGCATTCAAGGGAATTCAAAGGAGGAGGTGCTTCCTGAACTAGACATGGATGCAAGCACCCACCAGGCCAGCAGAGGCTCAACCATGGGCAGAGGGGAGAGGCCAGCCCTTCAGTGTGGGTGAGGGGGAGCCACAGGGTCTGCATTTGAGACAGGGATGCCCTGCTGCCCTCCCCCAGGACCCTGCATGCCATCAGACTCTATTGGCGTCTCTCTCTGGGGAGTCAAGGCAGGGTCACCAGGCCGCAGGGTCTCAAGCTGTGGGGGACTCTCCAGAGGAAAGATCCCAGGGATGGTAGGGAGAGGGGAGGAGGCTGGGAGTCTGGGACTTCACCATCACCAGGGGGCCCTCCCCCAAGGCATATTGCTGTCAGAGGGGCATGATGCTGACCCAGCATATGGGGCTGGTGACCCCCAGAACTGGCCATGGACAGAGGCTCAGCCCAGAAGCACACGCCAATGATCCGCTGTGGGATGACAGAGGTGGGATGCTGGCCTGGATGGGCCAAGGACTTGGACTCGCTAGGCTACAAAGGGCCCGTGGAGGCAGTGCCCCACCCCAGGAGAGGCGGGGGTCTCTTACCCGCAGGAACGTGGGGAAGCCCTGCCCGTAGTAGCCCACAGCAAAGTAATCTGGGCTGGGCCGCAGCACCTTCAAGATATTCTCATAGAACTTCGCCTCCCGCTGCTACAAGAAGAGACAGGATGGGGGCCCGGCTCCCCTTAGATGTGCTTCACCCCAAATCCACTGCTCAGGAGGAAGCAGATTGAAGACCAGCTCTGCCAACTCCCCTGAGCTGCCCCCTACTATCCCAGTCCTACTGGTGCCCCTCAGACCCAGCCCACAGCCCCCGGCTATCCCAGCCCTGGGCTCCCCCCAGCTCTGCCAGTGCCCCTCAATCCCAACCCGCAGCCCTCTGCTCCCTACATTCTGCCGGTGCCTCTCAAACCCAACCTACAGCCCCCTGCTCTCCCAGCCCTGGGCTCCCCCTGCGCTGACAGTATCCCTGCACACTCAGCGTGGAGACTCACCAGGATGTCACTCAGCATTTCGTACTCAAAGATCTCACTCTCGTACTGCTCTGCCAGCTCCTTGCAGATGTGAATTGCCTCCTCCCACATCTGTTGGGAGATGGGCACCGAGTCAAGGGCTCCCCATGGGACATAGCGGAGATGGACGGGGGCATTTCTCACTGATCTCAGCTCTGCGCTATGCCTTGCCTATGGGACCCCTCAGGAAATGCTCCATGCCAGTGACCCACTGCTGGGCAGTTTCCTGGGGGATGGGCCCAGGAGCACGGCAGAGGGGTCCTGCCCTTGCTCAGCCTGGCCAAAGGGAGCGACCAGCTGTAACACAGGAAACGGGACCAGCCCTGGGAACAGCTGCGATGAGCCGTCTGGCAAGTGCTGGCACAACTGCTGTGGGGGGAGAGCATGGGGCATGGCTCTAGGCCTGCCCCACAGGAGCGTGGGGATGGCTGGGGCCAGCCAGGGAGGTGCTGGGAAGAGGGGAGGTGGGAGAAGGGAGTCCAGGCCCCAGCAGGGTATAGCAGCTGGATGCCGCAGTGGGGTAAGCAGGGCCTAGACAGGCCAGAGCGACCTTGTGGGTGCGGCTCATCTTCCTGGGAAGGGCTGGTCCTGAACCGGGCACGATACAACCTGGGCTTGCACCATGCTAGGTGGCAGCTGCTGCCGCCTCACCAGCGTCCTGCAGGTGGCGCTCATGCACCAGGCATGAGCTAGGACCCAGCTCACCTGAGGGGCTGCCCAGGTTCTGGGGGGCAGGTCCCAGGGCACAAAGGGGGAGTGTCCAGATCCTGGGAGGGAGGGCGACAAGCGAGGGTATCTCAGCTCTGGGGGGGCAGTGCTGGAGTGGGAGCGGGAGGGAGGCAGTGTGGGGCGCAGTCCCCCGTGCTCACCTTGCCCTGGTCGAAGTAGTGGATGATCTGGTTGTAGAGCGCCTCCTTCAGCTGGCGCTGGGTGTGCAGGCTGTGGCTGTGGGAGCCTTGCATGGGGGCCGTGTTCGGCTCATCTGACCACTGGGGACCGGCAGACAGACCCCCCGTCACCACAGGGACAATAGCCCCCACGGCATGCAGCAGCAGGAGCCGGGCTACCCCCGATGCTCCCCGGACTCTGGGCCTGGTACCTTGATTCTCCTCCTCCCTCCATGCCCACTGCCCAGTACCCAGATTCTCCTCCTGCCCCACACGCACGGGGTTCTGGGCCTGGTACCCTGACTCTCCCCCGCCCCCCGGCACCCACAGGGCTTCTCCCATCCCCAGTACCCGGAGGAGCCGTGCGTGGAGCAGCGGGGTGTTCCCTCCCAGAACCCCGAGGAGCTGTGCGTGGAGCAGCAGGGTGTTCCCCCCCGGTACCCCGAGGAGCCGTGCATGGAGCAGTGGGGTGTTCCCCCCTGGTTCCCCGAGGAGCCATGCGTGGAGCAGCGGAGTGTTCCCCCCCCCCCGGTACCCCGAGGAGCCGTGCGTGGAGCAGCGGAGTGTTCCCCCCCCCCGGTACCCCGAGGAGCCGTGCGTGGAGCAGCGGAGTGTTCCCCCCCCCCAGTACCCCGAGGAGCCGTGCGTGGAGCAGCGGGGTGTTCCCTCCCGGTACCCCGAGGAGCCATGTGTGTGCAGAGGAAGAACCTCGTGCATTGGCTTCAGCTCTTCGGGAGGTGTGTCCCGCTGAGTGGTGCACGTTTCTTGCGGCTATGCGTGGAGATTCTCCACTAGCCATTTGGCCCATGCATGCCCCCTAGACCTCCTTGCGCCAGACATGGAGGCTACGCAGGCGTGCGTGGGAAACCACTCTCAGTTCCTCCCCTCCCAAATGCCTGGGGAGCAGTGTGAAGCAGGGGAGGGAGCAGGACTGGCGCACCCACAGAGGACACACCTCAAAGAACAGTGGTTACAGCACAAAGTGAGTAAGCTCTCCTTCTTCGAGCAGCGTCTCTGGGGGTGCATGTGATGGGCTCCTCCTGCTGGCTGCTCCAGGGACTAGCTCTGTGAAGCCAACGCCCCTTCCTGGGGTCACCCTGTCTCACGGTCGTCCCCTCTGGTCTGCAGCCCCTCTCGCTCTGGGAGCCGCTGCTGCCTCTTTCGGAAATGTATGTCCTGAAGCCCATGTAGCAGCCCCACCTAGCTCAGATACTGGCCCATTCTGTAATGTCTGTGACCGCAGTCGCCTGTGATCTGGCTGAATGTCCTAGCACCTTCTGGGGGGATGAATGCCTGCAGCATCCTCACAAGTGATAATATCCCCAGATATCCATCTCGATCGTCTCTGAGCAGAGAACGAGGAGCCCTTTGATCTAACCACGAAGGAATGAAGAGCCTAGACGACTTGCTAAATTGCTTGGTCCTATCTAAGTAGAAAGCTAACGCCCTTCTAACATCCAGGGTATGAAAACAGGATCCCTGCAGAGAGCTACCTGGCTTCGGAAAAACACTGGTAGATGAATAGATTGGCCAAGGTGGAACTTCGACAGAAATGAAGTTACTTACTGTAACTGGAGGTTCTTAGAATCATAGAATCATAGAATATTAGAGTTGGAAGGGACCTCAGGAGATATCTAGTCCAACCCCCTGCTCAGAGCAGGACTAACCTCAGCTATATCATCCCAGCCAGGGTTTTGTCAAGCCGCAGCTTAAAAACCTCTAAAGATGGAGATTCCACCACCTCCCTAGGTAACCCATTCCAGTGCTTCACCACCCTCCTAGTGAAAAACATTTTCCTAATGTCCAACCTAGACCTCCCCAACTGCAACCTGAGACCGTTGCTCCTTGTTCTGTCATCTGCCACCACTGAGAACAGCCTAGCCCCATCCTCCCTGGAACCCCCTTTCAGGTAGTTAAAGGCTGCTATCAAATCCCTCTTCATTCTTCTCTTTTGCAGACTAAACAAACCCAGTTTCCTTAGCCTCTCCTCATAAGTCCTGTGCTCCAGCCCCCTCATCATTTTTGTTGCCCTCCGCTGGACTCTCTCTAACTTCTCCACATCCTTGTTGTAGTGGGGGGCCCAAAACTGGACACAATACTCTAAATGCGGCCTTACCAATGCCGAATAGAGGGGAATAATCACTTCCCGCGACCTGCTGGCAATGCTCCTCCTAATGCAGCCCAATATGCTATTAGCCTTCTTGACAACCAGGGCACACTGTTGACTCATATCCAGCTTTTTATCCACTGTTACCTCCAGGTCCTTTTCTGCAGAACTGCTGCCTAGCTCGTCGGTCCCCAGTCTATAGCTGTGCATGGGATTCTTCCTTCCTAAGTGGAGGACTCTGCACTTTTCTTTGCTGAACCTCATTAGATTTCTTTTGGCCCAATCCTCCAGTTTGTTTAGGTCTTTCTGTATCCTATCCCTACCTTCCAGGGTATCTACCACTCCACCTAGCTTAGTGTCATCTGCAAACTTGCTGAGGGTGCAATCTACCCCATCCTCCAGATCATTAATGAAGATGTTGAACAAAACCGGCCCCAGGACCGACCCCTGGGGCACTCCGCTTGTGACTGGTTGCCAGCTAGACATGGAGCCATTGATCACTACTCGTTAAGCCCTATGCTCTAGCCAGTTCTCTATCCATTTTATAGTCCACTCATCCAACCCATACTTCTTTAACTTGCTGATAAGAATACTGTGAGAGACCGTATCAAAAGCTTTGCTAAAGTCAAGGTATATCACATCCACCGCCTTCCCTACATCCACAGAGCCAGTCACCTCATCATAGAAAGCAATCAGGTTGGTTAGGCATGACTTTCCCTTGGTGAATGACCAGACCAGAGGGACCACATGAGAAAGGGAGGGTGGTTCGCAGGTCTTGAGGCAGGAGTTTGGACGGGCATTGCGGGAAAGGAGAAGTGGATGAGGTAGTGGTAGCAGGGTATCGTGGCTGTTACGAGCGTTGATGTCGACACAGTTGATCCTGCTGGCTTGAAGGGTATGGTGAGTGGGCAGGGTACAGGGCTGGAAAGAGGACCGATACTAGCAGCGAGTTGGGGCTGGCACAAAAAGGCCCAAGGACTGCAGAGTTGCAGAGAGTCCTTAAGCAAGTGGAGGTTCTCATCAGTTATAAACTCATAGACTATAAGGTCAGAAGGGACCCCTATGATCATCTAGTCTGACCTCCTGCACAACGCAGGCCACAGAACCTCACCCACCCACTCCTGCAATAGACCCCCGACCTATGACTGAGTTACTGATGTCCCCAAATAATGGTTTAAAGACTTCAAGGTACAGAGAATCCACCAGCGAGTGACCCATGCCCCATGCTGCAGAGGAAGGCAAAAAACCCCCCAGGGTCTCTGCTAACTTGCCTGGGGAAAACTCCTTCCAGACCCCAAACATGGAGATCAGCTAAAACCTGAGCATGTGGACAAGACTCACCAGCCAGACACCCAGAAAGAATTCTCTGTCGTATCTCAGAACCCATCCATCTAACATCCTTTCACAGGCCATTGGGCATATTTACTGCTACTAGTCAAAGATCAGTTAATTGCAAAATTAGGCTGCCCCATCAGACCTCCATACACTTATCAAGCTCAGTCTTGAAGCCAGGTAGGTATTTTCCCCCACTGCTCCCCTTGGAACACTGTTCTGATGGTTAGAAACCTTCGTCTAATTCCAAGTATAAACTTCCTGATGGCCAGTTTATATCCATTAGTTCTTGGGTCCACATTGGCGCTGAACTTAAATAACTCCTCTCCCTCTCTGGTGTTTATCCCTGTGATGCACTTATAGAGAGCAATTATATCTCCCCTCAACCTTCTTTTGGTTAGGCTAAACAAGCCAAGCTCTTTGAGTCTCCTCTCAGAAGGCAGGTTTTCCATTCCTCAGATCATCCTAGTAGCCCTTCTCTGCACCTTTTCCAGTTTGAGTTCATCTTTCTTAAACATGGAAGACCAGAACTGCCCACAGTATTTCAGATGAGGTTTCATCAGCTCCTTGTATAACGGTACTAACACGTCCATATCTCTACTGGAAACACGGCTCATAATCATCCTGTGATCAACCAATACACCCAGGTCCCTAACCAATACAACTCCTCCTCTGTCACTTCCAACTGATGCATCCCCAGCTTATATCAGAAATTCCTATATGATATCCCAATCCTTCTCTGTACTGACAATACCTCAAACTTTATTAGCACATTCCCACTTTTTGTGCCAAGGTCAGTAATAAAAAGAATAAATACGATTGGTCCCAAGACCGATCCCTGAGGAACTCCACTAGTAACCTCCCTTAGCCTGACAGTTCACCTTTCAGTATGACCCGCTGTAGTCTCCCCTTTAACCAGTTCCTTATCCACCTTTCAATTTTCATATTAATCCCCATCTTTTCCAATTTAACTAATAATTCCCCATGTGGAACTGTATCAAATGCCTTACTGAAATCTAGGTAAATTAGACCCACTGCATTCCCTTTGTCTAAAAAATGTATCTTCTCAAAGAAGGAGACCAGGTTGGTTTGGCACGATCTACTTTTCGTAAAGCCATGTTGTATTTTGTCCCATTCACCATTAACCTCGATGTCCTTAACTACTTTCGCTTTCAAAATTTTTTCCAAGACCTTGCATATTACTGGGGTCAAACTAACAGCCCTGTAATTACCTGGATCGCTTTTTTCCCTTTCTTAAAAATAGGAACTATGTTAGCAATTCTCCAGTCAGACGGTACAGCCCCTGAGTTTACAGATTCATTAAATATCCTTGCTAATGGACTTGCAATTTCATGTGCTATTTCCTTTAATATTCTTGGATGGAGATGATCTGGACCCCTGATTTAGTTCCATTAAGATGTTCGAGTCTGGCTTCTACCATGGGTGTGGTAATTTCTACCTCCCTATTCTCATTCCCATAAGCCACTCTGTCACTATTCCCAAGCTTTTCATTAGACTCATTAAAAACTGAGGCAAAGTATTTATTTAGATATTGGGCCATGCCTAGACTATCCTTAACCTCCACCCCATCCTCAGTGCTTAGAGGTCCCACTTCTTTCTTTGTTTTCTTCCTATTTATATGGCTATAGAAGCTTTTACTGTTAGTTTTTATTCCCTTTGCAAGGTCCAACTCTACTTGGCTTTTGGCCTTTCTCACTTTATCCCTAAATGTTCTGACCTCCAAGAGATAGCTTTCCTTGCTGATCCCTCCCATATTCCTCTCCTTGTAGGTTTTTTGCTTTCTCTTAATTACCTGTCTGAGATGCTTGCTCATCCAGCTTGGTCTACAACTCTTGCCTACGATTTTTTCCCCTTCCTTGGGTTGCAGGCTTCAGATAGTTCCTGCATCTTTGACTTGAAGTAATTCCAAGCCTCCTCCACCTTTAGATCTATAAGTTCTTCAGTCCAGTCGACTTCCCCAAATGATTCCCTTAATTTGTTAAAGTTAGCCCTTTTGAAATCAAAGACCCTAGGCACAGATCTATTTTTGTTTATCCTTCCATTTAGTTTGAACTGAATTACCTTATGGTTGCTCGAAACAAGATTGTCCCCTACAGCCCCAGTTCTTCTATGAGGTCCGCACTGCTCACCAATACCAAGTCTAAAATGACATCCCCTCTTGTTGGTTCAGTAACTATTTGGTGAAGGAATCCGTCAGCTATCACATCCAGGAAAATCTGGGCCCTATTATTATTACTAGCATTTGTCCTCCAGGCTATAACTGGGAAGTTAAAATCACCCATAATCACACAATTCCCAGTAGTATTTACTTCATTAAAAACATTAAGGAGGTCTCTAACCATTTCTTTCCCAATGAGAGTTTTGCCCAGACAGACTCTGTCTTATCCAGTCCATCACTTCTAATTTCTTTACGGTCTACTTCATCATTGACATACAATGCTACTCCACCACTTTTGCCTTTATTTCTGTCTTTCCTAAACAGCATATACCGTTCAATATCTATACTCCAGTCATGACTACTATTCCACCAGGTTTCTGTTACCCCTATAACATCTGGTTTCACTTCCTGCAACAGTAGCTCTAGTTCCTCCATTTTGTTACCCAGGCTCCTCGCATTGGTACACAAACATCTTAATTTTTGTTGTTTGGCTTCGCTTACTTTCCTTACATGATTGGCACAGTCATTCTACTGCCACTATCGCCTCTTAGTCTGGTATCTACACCACCTTCCTCTTCATGTCCATTCTGCTCCCCACTGCTGTGTCCTTTCTTACTTCATTTTCTTCCCTCTCAATGTTAAAATCAGGCCTGGAGATTACCTGGGCATCTTCCAACCATCTCCCTGAGCTCCCTAGTTTAAAGCTCTCTAACCAGTTGTGCCAGCCTCCATCCTAGAAGTGCATTTCCCTCCCGGCTCAGGTGAAGTCTATCCCAGGAGAACAGTCCTCTGTCCATGAATGCCTCCCAGTGGCCAAACATCCCAAAGCCCCCCTTGTAGCACCACTGCCTGAGCCATCAGTTGATCATCAGAATTTTGTCATGCCTTTGCTGTCCTCCCCTAGGGACAGGCAGAATTCCACTGAAGATCACCTGAGCCTCCATTTCCTTAGGAGTCTTCTCCAGCCTGGCACATTCTCCTTTGATGTGTTCCAGCGAGGATCTAGCTGTATCATTTGTACCACATGAAGGACAATCAATGAATTCTTTCCTGCTCCTGTTAGGATCCTCTTCAGCCTCAGGTCCACATCCTGACCCCTATGATCATCTAGTCTGACCTCCTGCACAACGCAGGCCACAGAACCTCACCCACCCACTCCTGCAATAGACCCCCGACCTATGACTGAGTTACTGATGTCCCCAAATAATGGTTTAAAGACTTCAAGGTACAGAGAATCCACCAGCGAGTGACCCATGCCCCATGCTGCAGAGGAAGGCAAAAAAACCCCCAGGGTCTCTGCTAACTTGCCTGGGGAAAACTCCTTCCAGACCCCAAACATGGAGATCAGCTAAAACCTGAGCATGTGGACAAGACTCACCAGCCAGACACCCAGAAAGAATTCTCTGTCGTATCTCAGAACCCATCCATCTAACATCCTTTCACAGGCCATTGGGCATATTTACTGCTACTAGTCAAAGATCAGTTAATTGCAAAATTAGGCTGCCCCATCAGACCTCCATACACTTATCAAGCTCAGTCTTGAAGCCAGGTAGGTATTTTCCCCCACTGCTCCCCTTGGAACACTGTTCTGATGGTTAGAAACCTTCGTCTAATTCCAAGTATAAACTTCCTGATGGCCAGTTTATATCCATTAGTTCTTGGGTCCACATTGGCGCTGAACTTAAATAACTCCTCTCCCTCTCTGGTGTTTATCCCTGTGATGCACTTATAGAGAGCAATTATATCTCCCCTCAACCTTCTTTTGGTTAGGCTAAACAAGCCAAGCTCTTTGAGTCTCCTCTCAGAAGGCAGGTTTTCCATTCCTCAGATCATCCTAGTAGCCCTTCTCTGCACCTTTTCCAGTTTGAGTTCATCTTTCTTAAACATGGAAGACCAGAACTGCCCACAGTATTCCAGATGAGGTTTCATCAGCTCCTTGTATAACGGTACTAACACGTCCATATCTCTACTGGAAACACGGCTCATAATCATCCTGTGATCAACCAATACACCCAGGTCCCTAACCAATACAACTCCTCCTCTGTCACTTCCAACTGATGCATCCCCAGCTTATATCAGAAATTCCTATATGATATCCCAATCCTTCTCTGTACTGACAATACCTCAAACTTTATTAGCACATTCCCACTTTTTGTGCCAAGGTCAGTAATAAAAAGAATAAATACGATTGGTCCCAAGACCGATCCCTGAGGAACTCCACTAGTAACCTCCCTTAGCCTGACAGTTCACCTTTCAGTATGACCCGCTGTAGTCTCCCCTTTAACCAGTTCCTTATCCACCTTTCAATTTTCATATTAATCCCCATCTTTTCCAATTTAACTAATAATTCCCCATGTGGAACTGTATCAAATGCCTTACTGAAATCTAGGTAAATTAGACCCACTGCATTCCCTTTGTCTAAAAAATGTATCTTCTCAAAGAAGGAGACCAGGTTGGTTTGGCACGATCTACTTTTCGTAAAGCCATGTTGTATTTTGTCCCATTCACCATTAACCTCGATGTCCTTAACTACTTTCGCTTTCAAAATTTTTTTCCAAGACCTTGCATATTACTGGGGTCAAACTAACAGCCCTGTAATTACCTGGATCGCTTTTTTCCCTTTCTTAAAAATAGGAACTATGTTAGCAATTCTCCAGTCAGACGGTACAGCCCCTGAGTTTACAGATTCATTAAATATCCTTGCTAATGGACTTGCAATTTCATGTGCTATTTCCTTTAATATTCTTGGATGGAGATGATCTGGACCCCCTGATTTAGTTCCATTAAGATGTTCGAGTCTGGCTTCTACCACGGGTGTGGTAATTTCTACCTCCCTATTCTCATTCCCATAAGCCACTCTGTCACTATTCCCAAGCTTTTCATTAGACTCATTAAAAACTGAGGCAAAGTATTTATTTAGATATTGGGCCATGCCTAGACTATCCTTAACCTCCACCCCATCCTCAGTGCTTAGAGGTCCCACTTCTTTCTTTGTTTTCTTCCTATTTATATGGCTATAGGAGCTTTTACTGTTAGTTTTTATTCCCTTTGCAAGGTCCAACTCTACTTGGCTTTTGGCCTTTCTCACTTTATCCCTAAATGTTCTGACCTCCAAGAGATAGCTTTCCTTGCTGATCCCTCCCATATTCCTCTCCTTGTAGGTTTTTTGCCTTCTCTTAATTACCTGTCTGAGATGCTTGCTCATCCAGCTTGGTCTACAACTCTTGCCTACGATTTTTTTCCTTCCTTGGGTTGCAGGCTTCAGATAGTTCCTGCATCTTTGACTTGAAGTAATTCCAAGCCTCCTCCACCTTTAGATCTATAAGTTCTTCAGTCCAGTCGACTTCCCCAAATGATTCCCTTAATTTGTTAAAGTTAGCCCTTTTGAAATCAAAGACCCTAGGCACAGATCTATTTTTGTTTATCCTTCCATTTAGTTTGAACTGAATTACCTTATGGTTGCTCGAAACAAGATTGTCCCCTACAGCCCCAGTTCTTCTATGAGGTCCGCACTGCTCACCAATACCAAGTCTAAAATGACATCCCCTCTTGTTGGTTCAGTAACTATTTGGTGAAGGAATCCGTCAGCTATCATATCCAGGAAAATCTGGGCCCTATTATTATTAGTAGCACTTGTCCTCCAGTCTATAACTGGGAAGTTAAAATCACCCATAATCACACAATTCCCAGTAGTATTTACTTCATTAAAAACATTAAGGAGGTCTCTAACCATTTCCAAATCGGATCCCGGTGGTCTGTAGCTCATCCCAAGCACTATCCCAGAGGAAGCTCTAGTAGATTTCTTTCCCAATGAGAGTTTCGCCCAGACAGACTCTGTCTTCTCCAGTCCATCATTTCTAATTTCTTTACAGTCTACTTCATCACTGACATACAATGCTACTCCACCACTTTTGCCTTTATTTCTGTCTTTCCTAAACAGCATATACCGTTCAATATCTATACTCCAGTCATGACTACTATTCCACCAGGTTTCTGTTACCCCTATAACATCTGGTTTCACTTCCTGCAACAGTAGCTCTAGTTCCTCAATTTTGTTACCCAGGCTCCTCGCATTGGTACACAAACATCTTAATTTTTGTTGTTTGGCTTCACTCATTCCTTACCCGATTTGGTACATTCATTCTGCCAACAGTATCGCCTCTTAGCCTGGTATCTACACTACCCTTCCCCTTCATGTCCATTCTGCTCCCCACTGCTGTGTCCTTTCTTACTTCATTTTCTTCCCTCTCAATGTTAAAATCAGGCTGGAGATTACCTGGGCATCTCCCAACCATCTCCCCCAACTCCCTAATTTAAAGCTCTCTTAACCAGTTGTGCCAGCTTCCATCCTAGAAGTTTATGTCCCTCTCTACTCAGGTGAAGTCTATCCCAGGAGAACAGTCCTCTGTCCATGAATGCCTCCCAGTGGCCATACATCCCAAAGCCCCCCTTGTAGCACCACTGCCTGAGCCATCAGTTGATCATCAGAATCTTGTCACGCCTTTGCTGTCCTCCTCTAGGGACAGGCAGAATTCCATTGAAGATCACCTGAGCCTCCATTTCCTTAAGAGTCTTTCCCAGCCTGCCACAGTCTCCTTTGATGCGTTCCAGCGAGTATCTAGCCGTATCATTTGTTCCCACAGGAAGCACAATCAATGGATTCTTTCCCGCTCCTGTTAGGATCTTCTTCAGTCTTAGGTCCACATCCTGTA
>NW_027131237.1:0-2198 GCF_026122565.2 Emydura macquarii macquarii | reverse complement strand
TGGCAGTCTGCACATTATATGATGAGACTGGAAAACTTAAGAACTTCTTTTGTCCTATTAAGATAGTAAGTTAGTGCTTTCTTAGAATCTAAAGTATGTAACTTTGATTCCCCTGTGTGAGCATGAGGTTTGAAAGAAAAATGGCAGATTAATAATTTGATTAATGTAAAAGTCAAAATTACCAAGGGAAGGAAATTAGGGTTAGGATGAAGCACGACCATACCCCTGTGAAAGATAGTGAATGGCGATCGGCCACAAGGGCATATAGTTTGCTTACTCGTATAGCTGACATTATGGTTACCAAAAATGCCATTTTAATAGGTAGGTGAATAGAGAAGAAATGGAGGCTTCAGGAGCTGCATTACAGGTCCCATGAAAGTACCTGGTCTTTTATAGGATGCGACATATTGACAAGTCCCTTCATAAATTTCTTAACTGTATAATGTGCAAGGACAGATTTATTTATTAGTACATGATGGACTAATACAACTGCTCAATGCACTTCTAAGGAGGAAACAGAAAGACCTGCAAGCATCAATTGAAGCAACTATTCAAGAATGTACTGAATTGGAGCCAACAGTTAATGTTCCTTGTTTATCCATTTTACAAATTTAGTTCACTTGAGATATGATGTCTTCTAGTCAAATGCTTCCTGAAGTTAATCAATATCTGTTGCACTTCTAAAAGGGCAAAGTCCATTAGAATTCCATAACCCAATGCTGTCAAGTGCAGTGATAGAGGCCTGGGTGATGATAAGTCTAATAATACCAAAGAAGTTTATATACTCCACTGAAGGAGTTGAAAAAGGTCTATGGATGTTGCCTCAGCCATGCTGGGGCAACTGGAATTATCCTGGTCCCATCTTGTCTTATCCAGAGACTGATTAAGAAGATAAGAGACAATGGCGGGAAATCATAGAAGAGACCTCTCTCCCAACTTCAGGGAAAAACATCCTATATGGACAGTCTTTCCCTGCACTTGATCAAAAGCAGAGAGACTTCAGATTCTATCTGATGGCAAAAGCTCTATGTAGAGGAACCCCCCCAAGTTGAACATGTCACCTATCACCTGTTTCTTTAATGAGTATTCATGCAATTCCATTTCATCTCTACTCAGTTGATCTGCTAGGCTGTTGGCCTTTTGTGAGTGGGGTGCCTGGAGGGGCCTGCCTGAGAAAACTAACTCAAGGCAGACTGCAAGAAATAGGGCTGACAAGCCCCAAGACTGGTGATTTATTCTATAATTAGATTCACCAAACCAGTAACAAACCAGCTTCTGTAATATTACACTGGTTAACCAGAAACCAAATACAGTCCCCTCTAAGTAATCCAGCTATTGCCTCTAGATAGCCAAGTCTAATATAATAAGAGATTATTGAAAACCTTATTCAGCATACTTAAAAGTTCTACCAATGCCAAAGCTACAGACACACAGCCCACCAGGTCAATAAATATTTCAAATCTCACCCAAATGCATGCTTACAACCAATCCTTATTAACTAAATCTAAGACTTATTAATAAAAGCAAAAGAAAGTTTCACATGGTTAAAAGATCAAAATACATACAAATGTGTGTAAAATCCTTAGGGTCAGTTTCATAGCAGAGATGGTGAGGCTGCTGGTTTGTAAAAGATTTTTTGGAATCAATTTAAAAGGTGGTAGTTCAATAGGCAGTCCAGATGCAGAGTTTGTTAAAGTTCTTCTATGAGAATTCCAGGATAAATCCAGAGTAAACCTGAAGACCTCAGTCTTGTGGCTTAGAACTTCCCTGCCAAAGTTTAAGCAGGCCTGACACTTTCTTTACAATTGAAGCAAGATGGGCGCTCTCAGGTAACTCCATCCCAGGAGCTTTGAAGAAAGGGAGCCAACACTTTGATCTCTACTCAATGGGTCCTTTCTCAGACAATACAGTTTGCAACAGCCATCCAAGCTATTGAGACAGTTCACAGATATTATTTTACTATGTGGATTTACAAGTTTCAAAAATGAGGACAATAATTACACCACAAGTCCCATGTAAATGATAATATTCCCTTTTGATCTCTGAATCAGTAAAATACAGCAATGAAGCATTATGAGACAGGAACAAGATTTTAGCATCTACAGACTAATTAGATCTGTTAAACTTCTGTAGGAAGGCGCTGTGGCATCCCCCCGAGTCTGGATCCGAGGAAGCGCCGCAGCGACCTGGCTGGACCG
>NW_027131236.1:0-22348 GCF_026122565.2 Emydura macquarii macquarii | reverse complement strand
CTAGCTTCAGAATTTGTCATTTTAAATTTTCATTAAATAGCCGCTACCTCTTTCGTTTTTCTATACAATTCCGTTGTCTAGATTATGGGACAGATCCTGCGCGGCTGTAAATCCTTCTGGCTCTGTTGATCTCAAGGACACCTAAAAATCAAAGACACGCTCTTTCCTTGATTGGCTGAAAGCACTGTTTGGAGTGTATGTAACAGTGACACTTTAAGTATTACAGCTGGCATACTTTCTGCAAGAGAAGGATCTAGAACGAAGACAACAAACTGGTCAGAGTCTCCACTCCACAGATGTCTCACGCTTCGCCGATGACACCTTGATTCCATCTTTCCTGTGCTTCACTTGGGCTCTCTGGGCCGCACTTTCCCATAACATCTCACTTCTCCTAGCTGCTCATGGATGGAGATGTGGTTGCTGAGGCACTTTATGTTCAAGGTTGTAACTCCAAGCCTTTAGAAAACACAGTGCCACCAACCTAACGAAATCAGTGAGCAGCCCTCCAATAAATAGCATTATGCGCTTCTGCCAGCATGATCACCCAAATCTAACATCAGGAGGGACATAACCAGAGCTCTCTCGAGAGCTGCTTTTCTAATCTTTATAAGGTGAACTTCACCCCAGGGCAGAGGGACAATGTGAAAGCCCATGTCAACGTAAGTCTCTGGGAAGAGCTATTTTTCAATGTTTAGGTGGGTATTAAGTGGTTTATAGGCCTTGTATCGCCCTCTGCCAGTAGTGAAAGCTAAGTCATGGGGCCTCACGAACAGCTCACTGAACTCAATGGATAAACTTCCATTCATGTCAGTGTGCAGTTAGGTGTCCAGATGTCTGGATTTTATAGGGACAGTCCCATTATGTGGGACTTTTTCTTATATAGGCACTTATTAACCGCCACCCCCTGCCCCGGTTTTTCACAGTTGCTATCTGGTCACCCTGTGTGCAGTGGATCAGATGCGTTATGGATGGACTTGCAGAGCATGCAGAATACAGGCGCATTGGAACTGCAGTGCTTAATGCCAGAATATCCCAAACCAATACCAGGACCAGGTGTACATACGACTGATGCTCTGATCCAGTTTGGATTGCCAGCACATTCATTCTCACTGTATCCCCAAGGAAGCCAGGAGAATGAGACCAGGAATGCCACGTGCCCATGAACATTTTCGTATGAAAGACACTGGCAGGGTTTCGTTTGCATGTTGTACCATGTGAGGTTGAGAATGGACTAATGAACATAAACACAGAGGAAACAATGACATCAATTGAAAGAGTCACAACAAAGAGTTCAAGATAATGTGTTTTGTAACTAATAAGGACCTCATGCACAAATGCTGTCTGCGATCCTCCAGGCAGTTTGAGAAACTGTATAAAAGCTCCTGCCACTCGGGTCCTTCTAGCCACTTCTCTTGATTTACTCTCCTCATTGAACTGGGTAAAACTGACTTGAATTAACCCCTTGATAACTATTGAGGTGTCACATTAGTAGTCTTTTCAATTCAGGACTGAATCTTGTATGTCGACTCTGATTCTCAACAACACTGAGGAGTTTTTCGGTAATTGTAAAATTGCAGGCAGAAGTGGATTCATGTTATAGAAGTGAAGCATGGGATTTGCAGAGCAAAATATGGGTTTCTGACACCGAGTTCTTATGACTCCTAATTGGAGATGGGAAACTGGAATCGCTTTGGTAGCTCTGAATAGCCCAGCTTTCACTGAGGGCCTTTGGGAAGAAAGTCCTGCCCTTTCTTCCATAAAGGGCCTTTTCAGTGCTCTACTTCATTCGGAAGTGACTGGTACTCACTACTGCTTGAGGCTGGCTAATGGATTCAGTATACCACTGGTTTGATCTAGCATGACAATTTCTATATTCTTCTAAGTGAAACTTGCAGTCTAAGATGCGGATCTTAGGTGGGATGAGTTATAGCTCCATTGAACTCGGTGTAAGGGAGCCGATTTAACCCAGCTCACGAGCTGATCCACAGCGTTTTGCATTCATAAAAGAATATTCATTTGCCATTGATTCATTAGCCACGACTGCTGTCTCACAAGCTTGACAACCCGGAGCGTCACAATCTGCTCAAGCGGAGAAGTGGTCAGCAGGGGAAAAGCAACCAAGGAGAGTAACGTTATGAACTTTGTGCCTGCCAAACGTTGTATAAATATTTTGTAAAAGGAAATAAATATCTCATCCATGCACATTAGAAATGGTCAATGTCATCGGCTTTATCTACCATCACAGAAAGGGAATTTTCAAAGAAATGGATTGAGAGGGGATCAAAGGAGTTGATTGAGAGAAAGGTTAAGAATAAGTGGAAGAAGAGGAAGAGAAGGAGGAAATGAGTAGCCAGGAACTGAGGCTCTAGGTCATCATTTCTCCGTTCTCTCTCTCTCTCTATCTCTTTCCAGGGCTTCCAATACAATAGTAACTGAGCTTTGACCCTTTTATTTTAGTGCATTATGTTTCTTGACTCTTTTCCCTCCTGTGTGTTTCAGGTCTACCTCCAGCACAGAAAGATGTCTTTTGATGAAACCATGAGTGATGAATTGTATTATAAGCCATGGTATTATGGAGGTTACAGACGTCACGGCTACTGTAAGCCGTGGTGTTTCCCAAAGCAGTCCAAGTGCTGTTGGGGCTATCCCTACAAATGTTGCTACCCTTACCCTTGCCGATGGGGCTGGGGATATGGCTACGGAAGGGGTTGGCCGTGTTTCGCCCAGGAGGAATAGACCCAAAACATGGAAAGACCAGGAAACGTAAAGCAAGCTACAGGGTCACATTGCCCAGGTTACACTTGATGACTGTTTCCTCTAATGCCTTCCACACGCTCTGCTTCTTCTACAATAATCTCTTTAGGCCTGAATCTCAATTTCATGAAGTCCCTGTTAGGCCGCTCTGATAAAGTAAAGCAGGGCCTTATGGTTGAGTAAAAAACATTGACACTCACTTTAAGGCTCCTTTAAGAGCTGTGTAAAGGGGTCTTTGTGTCAATGAGAATCAAGCCTTACATCTTCTAGCCTTTTCATGAATATGTACCATTTGTTTTTTGGGTTCAACGGTGCTATGGGACAGGATTTGATTGTCAAACTCTACAGCTGCAATGAAGAGAGAAGAGTCTCTAGGGTGAAATGCATCACCTTGGAGAAAGTGCTTCATTGTAGACCTTCTGGAAACCGTTGAAAAATATTCTTTCAACTGTGCATTCTTTTTGTCTCTTGCTGTGTACTCCTCTTCTTTTTCACATTAAAGTCATTTTGCATCAGAATTGCACCAGCCTTCTGGTTTTCCTTTCTGCTCCATTTTTATTTACCAATCATTGTGGCCCAAATTCACAGGGCTCCTTAGGCACCTAACTCCTATTGAAATCATTGTGAGCGTGGCACCTAAATACTTCTGTGAATCTCAGCCTGTGTGTAAACACTGACTCCTGTGCAGGGAGCCAAAACTAGCTCACGCATCTTTAAGTTTCCATACAATTGAAATAGTGTGAGACGGTCACTCCTTGGCTTCATGAATAGTGCTACAAGGTAAAGAGAGCCTGTGCGTACATCTGTATCAGAGCCAGAGGTGTAATTTGCGGCTTGGACTCAGCTAGCAAATTAAAAGGAATAAATTGTGATTTTTTTTAAGCAAATCTCATGAATTTTAGGTCCTGATTCATGATTTTTGATTAACTGGCTTGACAAAACTGTAGAGAGTTCAGGCTGTAAAATAGCGCACATCCGTCATGCTCCACTGACGTCAATACTGCTATGTAGAGCTGTGAGATAATTTTTGGCAAACGTTTTTTCATACAAAAATTTATTTTAATCCAAATGTTTTGCAAAACAATTCAAGATGAATGAGATGGGCAAGTAGAGAAAGTGTGTCTTGGGGCGTTTGCCCCTCCTTTTAATAGTTTCAGTCCTTCTTTGAAAAGCATTGCCAGCTGAGAACCACGTGGAACCCCCTTTTTTTTATGGGTTATTTGGGAGCAGGCAACACTCACCGGTTTCCAAGGGCGCCTAAGATTGTTAACAGCACAGGAGATCCTGAGTATCCCAGTGATGATGTAGGATAGGTGGGAATCCTCTATCCACCCCTCTGCTGCAGTCCCTTTACTCCTAAAGGAATTTAAATTTGGCGGTGCCGCCACCTGGCTGGCCCCTGCACACGCTCAGTAGTGGGCCTTGGGAGCTTCCAGGACTAAACCTAGTCTAATCAGTATAATAATCTGAGACATAGGTCTAATTTAACAATTGCAGTTATGCAAACTAAACATCCAATATACTTAAGTTAGAGCTAACACACCTTTACTTAACAGATTAAAGAAATGTGGCATAACAGACTGAAATTAAACACCACTATTATTTTAAATCCACAGGGGCAGTTGAATAAATCAATTAATAAAAATAGTATACAGTAAGAAATGAAACTTGTCTAACTGGCATCTACACTGCCACTGTTTACCCCACCTCTGGAGTGTGCACTCCCTAGAGTTCAGAGCCCTGACCACTTGCTTGCGTGGGCGCGCTTGAAGATCTCAGGAAGCAGACAGCACTCTGTGGGTCCAGTGTACCAGTCCAGCCCAGGTACCATGCTGGAGATCTGGAGTTGGCCCAACCAAATGGCAGCAGTCCTGGCCCTGCTTGAAGGGACTCGCTCTCTGCCTCTTCTCAGGCCCAGTCAAAGTCTCTCTGCGGTGCCCCTTCCTTCATGCGCCCTGCCTCAAACAACAGAGGCGGGGGGGACACTCACACCACATTCACTGCAGGCCCACCTCAGGCAGCTCCAGGCTCAGTCCCTGCCCTGGCTTGGGCAATGCCACCAACCTCCGAAGCTCCCTGCTCGATCAAACTCCAGCAGACTCACAGCAGCAGCTTCGAAACCCCGGCAGCAGGCAGTAGCCAGCAGCTTCCAGCCTCGGCTGCGCTCCACCCCAGCACCAAAATGGAGTCCGCCACATGCTTTTCTCTGACTCCCTGGAAGGAGAAGAGTCTCTCTCCTTTCTCCCCAGGGCATCGTGGGAGTTGTAGTCTCCCAGGATCTTCCCAACTGTGAAACTCCCAGCTAAGTTCCAAGGCCCCGGAAGTACAAGGTGCCTACACACGAAACGGGGGTCTGCTGGAGGAAGGAGACCTCATGCTTCTTCTTTGCTGGGAGGCAGGTCTCTTTGTCCCTGCCCCCCTTTCTTGCCAAAGAATGACCACTGGATAGGTGATGGCCCATGAGCTTTGGTGGCACCTGGCTGGGGTGTGGTCTTGCCCTTTGTCTTTGAGAAAACATTCATCCTCTACAGCACTGGAATAACTGAAGGTAAATGTGGTGGCTTGCCCCTGTCCTAGAGGAACAATTCAGCTGTTTAAGGACAATTGGAATCTTATGAGGTAAACTAGAACTTTTACCAGATCAGCATGCTGGGTCTCAGAATTTGGGGACAGCACCAGATCAAAGCAATCCAAGACCATAAACACCCCCACCTCTACTGTGGACATCATGTCCCATGGCCTTGCTGTATTTCCTACCCTTGAGACGTGGCCCCTTCCTGCTTGGGCTGGTAGTGACGGGGGCCACCCACATAAGAGCCGTCCGATGGGAAGCCACTCCTACCCCAGCTTTGGGCAGGCTGAGGAGTGCGTCCCAGAGGAAGGACTCAGCCCTCACCAGCCTGCCAGCACCCCCGAGCAGAGCCACACTGAGATGGCAGCAGTGAGGCGCCCCCCCCCCACTCGCAGAACCCCCTGCTGTGGTGGTGTTGGCACAGGACCCCAGAGCAGCAGGCTTCAGCTCTCATCTCAGGCTCTCGGCAGACTCAGGCAGACGTGGCTGCAGTCGTCACACGCGGTTCTCATCCGGCTCCAGGTATTTGTTTGAAATGAATGTTTTGATTTAGTCACAATGATGTGACGCCCGAACACGCACTGACAGCACCGGAGAGGGGCAAGTGTCTAGAGCACTGGAGTGGGGACTCAGGAGGCCTCCATGCTCTTCCTCTCTCTGCCACCACCCAGCTGCGCGACCTTGGGCAAGTCACTACCTTTCCTCTGTGCCTCAGTTTCTCCATCAGTAACATGAAGATAATGATTCTTGTCTCCTCCATTAATGCTTTGAGATCTATGGAAGAAATGTGCTAGCTAAGCGCTAGGAGTTCTTCCTATTATCAGCCAGCCCTGCCCACCTAGGTGAGACTCTGAACAGCACCTTCCTGGCAGCTCACCCAAAACTGCTCCTGCTAGGAGTTCACACTGACCCAGGTCCCCTCCAATGTCTCTCTCTAAAATGCTCCCTCAGGCGGTGTCCCTAAACCTCTCCAGCTCAGATGCTCACCTTAGACCACCCACCCCAGGGTGTCGCTCTAAACTTCATCCCCTCTGTTGCTCACCAAAAGCCAATTCCACTTGGATGCTCACTTTAAACCAGAAGGTCTCAAACTGGAGGGGAAGCGAGCCTCCCCAGGGGTGGGGAACATATTCGGGGGGGGGGGCATGAGAAGCTGCTGGTGCCGTCACTGTCTTCAGAGTTGGGCACCATGTAAGGGTAATGTAAGAAGGAAGGGTCAAGAAAGATGGAGCTACCTAAAAGACCCTTCAAACTTTCCTTGCTACCACCTGTAATCAAGGGGCTCATGAAGAGATGTTGCACGGGCAAACTTGTGGAAACCCAATACACATTCTACGGTTGGCGCAACTGATGTCTGAGACCCCAGACCATGCCATGAGCACCACACAGCCATGGTAACGGAGGGTGAATGTGATTGCAAGGATGAGGCTGTTGTTTGAGACTCCAGAACCTGACCAGGAGACCCCAAAGAACTCCAGTGGCAGGGTGCATAGGGCCAAATCACAGCTAAGTTTAAATAAAAATATTGTAGGGTTAAAAAAAAGGTTCTGCTGATAGAAACTAGTCACAGTCACACAAGTGGCTAGGGAATTTGGCACTGGGCCAACAATCTACAGCTCGGAGTTGGATGCAGACAATGCAGGACTGAAATGCCTGCGTGCATCACCCCATGGTGCTTCCCATTACAGCGTGTCCGGTTCTGGGTAGAAAAAATGAAGACATGTGAACGTTCAATGAGTGCAGTGATAGGTCCATTCAAAGGGAGAGACCTCAGAAGGAGTGTACTACCCCTAAATGGTCAACATGGAGCTCCAGAATAGAAGAGGCTGGGTGCAAGGAAGAAAACGCCCTGCTCCACCCTAGCAACTATTCAAACAGCAAAAGGAGGCTGAGCAGGGGGAAGATTGTTAGAGCTGAACAGCCTGGAAGGGGCAGTGATCTCCCTCCAGCTCTGGAAGGTTAGGCTGAGCAGGCACAGAAACTGTGATTGGATTTTCTTTTCTAGGATCCAAACCCGTATCGGGAGCTAAAGGCCTTGGGTTTGTTGTGACACGTGCTCCTACTCTGGGGCTTGGTTAAGGGAGACACACTTGCTTTGGCCTAGATTGTTTTGCCTTCTCATTACCCTGTTCTCTGTCAGCGTATTGGGTGACAGTCACTTGGGAGAACACAAGCTGTGGCTCAGCCACAGTCTCACATCTAGTCAAAACAGAGTTCTTCAAGGGGTCTGTCTCTTCCCTCAGGGCCCCAACCCCATTACGGTTCAGACGTCTGAAACTTGGATCTCAGACACTTTCTGTTAAACACCCCTGGGAGGTCGGAATGACTCGCGGGGAGACACAAGGCTGCTCTTTTACCTCAGTGGGATGGGAGGGGAAAGGAGGAATGGTTTAAGCACTGGCATTGCCCATCTGGATCATGTAGGAGAGTAAAGAGTTAAAAGCTGGGGAAGTGGCCAGGCCTAAATTACAGGGAACGGCTTCAAAGCCAGGGTAAATCTTTTTTCGTTAATTGGTGTGAATTTTAGTTAGAGGTGGAACGAGCAGGAAAAGAAAGGGTTCCATATCCCCAGTCCATCCCCAGGACAACCTGTTTAGTTATTTCTAACAAAACAAACTAAGCACCAGTGAGGCACTGAACAATGACTGAAAAGGTCTAGATGTTCTGAATGAGAGAAAAGACCCAACACCCTATCTGGGCTGGTTGGTGGAAAGAGGGGAACTGTCGGTGTGATACCTCTCTTATGATTTACAGACACTCGCCAGACCTGATTCTCCTCACACTACAGGGGACAAGTAGGACTTCACTAGTGCCCAGGCCATGGCTCCATGCTCTAGAGAGACTTTTGACCCACAGGCCTAGATTCACCAAAGTATTTCGGCACCTAACTCACATTGCTTTCAGTGGGAGTAAGGCAACTAAGTAGCTGTGTGAATCTGGGCCAAAGTGACTGGTAAATAAAGAATGGTGCAGTAAGGAAAACCAGAAGGCTGATATTATGGTGCAGAATCATTTTAATGGGAATAGAAAGAGAAGTACACAGAAAGAGACAGAAAGCACGCAGAATAACAAGAATATCTCCAAGGGTTCAAGAAGGTCCACAATCACTCTCTGGCTCCAAGGTGATGTATTTCATACCAGATGTTCTTCATTCTTCATCACAGCTGTACAGTTTGACGATCAAGTCCTGTTTGCAACTATTTGAAGATACCAGTTTTATGCCAGTCAGAATCAAATGAGACAAAACATAACTTAAGTCAAGGACTAAACTGCTTCTCCACTGTACAACTTACAAAGAACTATTGAAACCAGAAGCATATGGCACATCTTCATGATGATGCTAGAACACATAGGGCTTGATTTGCATTCACACAAAAACCCCTTTCAACTGCTTTCTAAGGAACCTTCAGATGAGTGTCAATGTTTTTTCACCAATCCTTAAGGCCCCTTTTTCATTTACTGGGTCAGAATGGCCTAAAGGTGCCCTCAGGGAACTAAGATTCAGGCCTACAGATGCTCTTCAAAGAAGCAGAAAAGTAGGGAAGAAAATAGAGAAAACAGCCATCAAGTTTAAGCTGAGAAATAGAGATATGGGGCGGATTTACTGAGGTGCTGAGCGCTCACAGATCCCATGGGAGTCAAGGGCGCTCTACATCTCTGAAAGTCGTTGCCCATAAGCTCAGCCGCCAATCTGTAGCTTGCCTTACGTTTCCTGGTCTTTCCATGTTTGGGTCTATTCCTCCTGGGCGAAAGACAGCCAACCATTTCCATAGCCGGATCCCCAGCCCCATTGGCAAGGGTAAGGGTACCAACATTTGTAGGGATAGCCCCAACAGCACTTGATCGGCTTTTTGAAACACCACGGCTTACAGCACTTTTGATGTCTGTAACCTCCATAACACCATGGCTTATAATACAATTCATCACTCATGATTTCATCGAAAGACATCTTTCTGTGCTGGAGGTAAACCTGAAACACACAGCAGGGAGAAGAGTCAACATAATGTACTAGAGCCAGTGGAATAACAGGGTCAAAGCTCCCTTACGATTGTATTAGAGGCTATGGAGCGAGAGAGAGAGAGCAGGGAAATGATGACTTAGAGCCTCAGTTCTTGGCTCTGTCTTGCTTCTCATTTCCTCCTTCTCGTCCTCTTCTCCCACTCACTTTCAACCTCCTCTTAAGCAACCTCTTCAATGCCCTCCCCATGCCTTTGTTTTAAAAAATACTGATGGTAAAGGAAGTACATGCTCCCGACCATCTGTATCGCGCACTGATGGGATTTTTATTCCCTTTTACGAAAGGTTTATACAAAGGCTGGCAGGGACAAGTGTGCTCATGTTAGGTTCCTTAAGAGGTTTTAACCTCAGCATGCAAACCCCTTTTCTTCTGACTGAGAGTATGGCGGTTTGGCTTCGAAAGTTTGTGAGCCAGCAATACTGGCTAATAACTGAATGGAAAACGCCTTTTTTATTCAAAACAAAACTTGAAGAGCCAGATCTTGCACAGGAGAGAGGATTTGAAGGATCTAGGCTATCTTACACTAGCTGTGCGTCTGTATCTAACATTGGCAATAGTGCAGCTAGAAACATAGAAATTAACATACCGGATTGGACCAGAGCTCCTAATTGATTATTCTCTCTGAAATCTTGCCGAGTACTAACTGCTACTGCTCACTACAGAACAAAGACGAGCATAGAAGTTGTCTATTATGAAACAAACGGGGGAAGTTTCTTCCTGACAGCCCTGAGTTAAAAGGTGAGTGTGAGATTTTCCCAAGCTACCTTTGGAATTTGATCAGCTAATTCTTAATGGAATTAAACAGGAACTCCTGTCCCAACTGCCTATGCACCTCTGAAAATTGCAACCTTTACTTCTAAACCATGAATGCATCGGTGCCTGTAACTTAACAAATACTATTTTACTGGAGAAATCCCTTTACGTAGGCAATAATCACAAAGTCAGGTACAAGATTCGGTCCTAAATTAAAACCATCACTAACATGACATCATGATCGCTCTAGAGAGACTGAAACAAATGGGACTTACCCCGGTCTCCAAGGAGGATGAATCGAGAGAAGTGGCTGAAGAACCCGGAGTCGCAGGTGATTTTATACAGTTGCTTAGACTGCCTAGGGAATGGAAGACACCCTTTTGCTTAAGCTCTTAATTAGTTACAAAACATATTTGCTGTGCACGTCATTCCTTCAATTGATATAATTTGTTTTCTGGATTATTACCATGTGTTTTTTTGAATCTCACATGGTATGACATGCACCAGACGGCATCTGAAAACGTTTCTGGGACACATTCATTCCTGGTATTATTATAATGACTCTGCTGGAGCTACAATGGGAATGAATGGAAAAGAGTCAGAGCTGTATCCGTTGCCCTATCTGCTGTGAGGTAGAGGACTCCACTTTGGTCCTGGGTTAGTCTTGGGTTGAGGTGAGGGATGTCACTCAATGAAAACAAACCGTGCAGCATTACAAAGGCTTTGAGATAAACTCTGGATCATTTGGGGCATCGCCAGCATGTCCCCATTCAATAACAGCCAAGATTATTGTGGGTTGACAAGGAAATACAACTTAGAAAGCCCCAGATGAAAGAGAGGAAAGACAGAGATCTGACTTGCGTGGCTAATGCTATGAGATAAGCTTAGAGTAATTGAAAATCTGACCACCCATAGGGCACATTGCAAGACCATTCGCTTGCAGAAAGCTTGTCTTCCATGATGAGAGAGATTTGGAAAGTTTAACATGCACGCCAAAGAATCTTTCCTCTCACCAGACAAGGCTGAATAGCCAGATTTTGATTGAAAAGCACTGAACATCTTTGAATGCTATAGAGCTGTGCTGATTTATGCCAATTCATCTTCCGCTCTTAAACTTAAAAAAGGAATTTGTAGAATAAAAAAGAAACGTCAAGTTTCTTTTTAACAAAAATCAAATACTCCCAAATTCTGAGCTTCAAATCATGACCTGATTAGGGGAATGACAGGGGGGCACCTTGACATGAATTTGTTAAGAAGTGAGTCTATTACTCAATAGAAGGGCGTCATCCAGTATCAAACGATTAATTTTATAATAATCTACCGCTTTGGATGCCAAAACCCTTAATGAGTGTTTGTGAAGTGCTTTGATACCAGGAGTCCTGAGGAAGTAAGGCATCCTCTATGAGTGTCATGAGCCCAGTTTTTTATGCATCGAACCAGAAGGCACAATAAGGTGAATGTCAGACAGGGAGCAAGTTGCAGAGTCACAAATAAAAACCATCTTTGAACGTGTTGTGCAGATTTCTTTTGAGGATGAGGACTGAGAGGTCAAATATGGGGTGATGGTTTTATGAAAAGTGTTATTGATGGATTATTACATGAATCAATAAGCCAAGAAAAGATATTACCTTGTCTGATTAAGTAGAGAGTAATTCATAGGGAGATTCCATCATGTTTTTGTTGTGTTTTCTTGGACGAGCGTCAGGAGGAATCATCTTCCGACTTAAGGAGAAACAATGACAGATTAGATCATATTTTGACCCTCTTTGCCTTCTTCATACATGAAGATACTAATGGTGCAACCTAACAGCTAGTGTGTAATTTCGAAGCTTGTGGGTGGGTGCGTGGCGTACAACTGCTATACCCAAGGTATAATTAAGAGACGTAAAATGATCTTTCTTATTTTCAGGCTGCCGTCCTGTAAATCCCCTCTACTGACCCAACACTGTAAAAGGAAGGGAATTCAGCAATAAAGAGAAACACCAATCAATACCTTCTGGCACATTCCTGATATTATACATAATCAGTGGAATACTGAGAACCACCACGAGGAAGCGTTTTCTTCAAAAGAGAAAATTCATCAGAATGCATGGCATACAGGAAACCTTAAGCACATACTCAGCAAATGTAGGTGGAAGAGGTGATCCAGAAGTTCGCCAAAGAAAACAAGATAACTGAATCTCTGTAACCATTACAATCATGGAAGGAGTGCTTCATTTGTGCCAGGGCTTTCCAGGGCTGAGCCCCGGCACCTCAAGGCTTGGCAGTTCATAGGCCCAGCACCTCTGCTGAAAGATAAAAAATTGCTTGAACCTGGCACCTCTTTCATTACAAATTAAGCACTGCATGTAAGATGCATATTACAGAGGCAAAAAACAAAATGTTATTAACAAAATACTTGACTAATGTTGTCTTGAAATGCAGTGAAATAACACTCAACCCACAGGGTAAGATGCGGCATGCAAAATCGGACGAGGTAGTTTTATTTCTCTCTCTGCAGCTGACTCCTTGTGTGACCTGCAGCCCAAGGCACCTCTGTATATTTGCATAGAAAATAAGGATAATAACACTTGTGTTGGATGTTAAGTGGTACCCTTAGAATTCAGGATACCAAAGCACTTCACAAATAGTCATTAAAGTTCTATATATGCAAAATGTCGTAGGCTGACAATATTCATTGTTTGTTCATAGGAGATGCCCATGTTATGCGTAAGAGGGTCACTTAAAAGATGGATGTCAATTTGTCTCATTTCTAGGCCTTGCCTGGTCATGTTTTCTAGCTTCAGAATTTGTCATTTTAAATTTTCATTAAATAGCATTACCTCTTTCGTTTTTAAGAGCTATACAATTCCGTTGTCTAGATTATGGGACAGATCCTTCTAGCCTTTTCTGTAAATCCTTCTGGCTCTGTTCATCTCAAGGACAGGACTTGATTGTCAAAGACACGCTGCAATGAAGATTGGCGAAAGCACTGTTTGGAGAAAGTGTATGTAACAGTGACACTTTAAAAATATTACAGCTGGCATACTTTCTGCAAGAGAAGGATCTAGAACTTTTTCAACAAACTGGTCAGAGTCTCCACTCCACAGGTTTCTCCTTTCTGCTCCACCTTGATTCCATCTTTCCTGTGCCCAAATTCACAGGGCTCTCTTAGGCACCTGCTCCTATTGAAATCATTGTGAGCTCACTTCTCCTAATGCTCATGTGGTATGGAGATGTGGTTGCTAGCTCACGCATCTTTAAGTTCATAGGTTGAAACTCCAAGCCTTTAGAAAACACAGTGCCACCAACCATGAATAGTGCGAAATCAAGAGCAGCCCTCCACATCTGTATCAGCATTAGGCGTAATTTGCCAGCATGACTCACCCAAATCTAACATCAGGAATAAATTGTGATTTTTTTAAAGCTCTCTCATGAATTTTAGCTGCTTTTCATGATTTTATAAGGTGAACAAGACTGTAGAGCAGAGGCTGTAAAATGTGAAATCCATCATGTCAACGTAATCTCTATGAAGAGCTGTTTTTTTGGCAATGTTTTTCATGGGTATTAATTTTTATAGGTTTTGTATCGCCCTCTGCCAGTAGTGAGGAGCTATGTCTTGGGGTGTTTGCCCCTCCTTTTAATAGTTCACTGAACTCAATGGAAAACTTCCATTCATGTCAGTGTGCAGTTAGGTGTCCAGATGTCTGGATTTTATAGGGACAGTCCCATTATGTGGGACTTTTTCTTATATAGGCACTTATTAACCGCCACCCCCTGCCCCGGTTTTTCACAGTTGCTATCTGGTCACCTGTGTGCAGTGGATCAGATGCGTTATGGATGGACTTGCAGAGCATGCAGAATACAGGCTGCATTGGAAATGCAGTGCTTAATGCCAGAATATCCCAAACCAATACCAGGACCAGGTGTACATACGACTGATGCTCAGATCCAGTTTGGTCTCAGATTTACCAGCACATTCATTCTCACCTTGTATCCCCAAGGAACAAGGAGAATGAGACCAATATATAAGTGCCCATTAACATTTTGATGAAAGACACTGGCAGGTCTTGTACAATTTGCATGTTGTACCATGTGAGGTTGAGAATGGACTAATGAACATAAACACAGAGGAAACAATGACATCAATTGAAAGAGTCACAACAAAGAGTTCAAGATAATGTGTTTTGTAACTAATAAGGACCTCATGCACAAATGCTGTCTTTCCGATCCTCCAGGCAGTTTGAGAAACTGTATAAAAGCTCCTGCCACTGGGTCCTTCTAGGTCACTTCTCTTGATTTACTCTCCTCGGTGAACTGGGTAAAACTGACTTGAATTAACCCCTTGATAACTATTGAGGTGTCACATTAGTAGTCTTTTCAACTCAGGACTGAATCTTGTATGTCGACTCTGATTCTCAACAACACTGAGGAGTTTTGAATCCGATGTGAGTTGTAAAATTGCAGCAGAGTTTGGGGACAGGATTCATATTATAGAAGTGAATCCAAGATTTGCAGAGAAACATATGGGGACATCATTCTGACACCTTGCTGTATTTCCTCAGACTCCTAATCCTGCTTGAGATGGGAAACTGGAATCCCTTTGGTAGGTCTGAATAGCCCAACTTTTACTGAGGGCTTTGGGCAGGCTGAAGAAAAGGACATGCCCTCACCAGCCTTCATTAAAGAGCCATTTCAGTGCTCTACTTCATTCGGAAGTGCTGGGTACTCGTTACTGCAGCAGGCTGAATAATGGATTCAGTATACAGACTGGTTTGATCTAGCATGACAATTTCTAATGTTTTCTCACAATGATGTGACGCAATCTAAGATGACAGCATCTTAGAGGGGGTGAGTTCTAGAGCACTGGATGGGGACTCAGGTGTAGCCTCCATGCTCTTCCTCTCTCTGCCACCACCCAGCTGCGCGACCTTGGGCAAGTCACTAGCTGGTCCACTGTGCCTCAGTTTCTCCATTCATAACATGAAGAATATTCATTTCCCATTGATTCATTAGCCATCTATGGAAGAAATGTCTCACAAGCTTGGACAACTTCCTATTATCACAATCTGCCCACCTAGGTGAGACTCTGGTCAGCACCTTCCTGGCAGCTCACCCAAAACTGCTCCTGCTAGGAGTTCACACTGAACTTTGTCCCTCCAAACTCTCTCTAAATATTTTGTAAAAGGCGGTGTCCCTAAATATCTCATCCAGATGCTCACATTAGAAATGGTCAGGGTGTCAAACTTCATTTATCTCACCATTCACAGACTTTAAACCAGAATTTTCAAAGGAGGGGATGGATTGAGAGGGGATCAACATATTCGGGGGATTGAAAGGAAGCGGTTAAGAATTCAGAGTTGGGCAAGAAGAGAAATGAGAAGGAAGGGTCAAATGGAGAAGAAACACAGCCAAACTTTCCTTGCTACCACCTGTAATCAAGGGGCTCATGAAGAGATCTCTCTCTCTCTCTTCAGGGCCTCCAATACAATTCTAGTAACTGATGTCTGAGACCCCAGACCATGCCATGAGCACCACACAGCCATGGTGCATTAATGTGATTGCAAGGATGAGGCTGTTTTTGAGACTGTGTGTTTCAGGTCCCCCAAGCACAGAAAGATGTCTTTTGATGAAATAAAAATATTGGGGTTAAAAAAAAGGTTCTGCTGATAGAAACTAGTCACAGTCACACAATTGTAGGACTGGAGGGAATTTGGCACTGGGCCAACACTCTGTCTCAAGAGCATCAGCTAAGGAGGCTTCGTGACACTCAAAGCAAAGGTTTCAAGCACATTATACATGCGACACAGGTGTTTCCGTCTGCTGAATTACATCGGTCAGCAGTTGAGTGATGATTCTTCAGAGGCCCTGGAGACTTTGCAGACCACCCCAGCAAGTACGCCCCACCCCATTAACAAAAATTGAGCATTTGTTTGTGTTCGTGTAAGGGACTTGCTCAGGGACGCACAATGCCCTCAATGCTGTCAGCACAGGGCTGTGCTTTGATCTGGTTGCAGACAATGCAAGTTGATCTGGGCGGGCCTGGTTTTGTGACACCGTAGCCCACCATGGGGCGTTCCATAAAAACACACTTCCCCCAGTCATTTCCCATTGACATTTTAGGTCCAGTCTCTCAGCTGCCCAGAGATTTAGAAGAAGACACACATGGAAGGCAACATTTTAGTTTTTATAATATGATTTAAAACTTTTGTCTCAAGAGGCCACGTTGGTTCATTTAAGCCCATTGAAATCAGAGATCTTTGAGGCTGTGAGACTTACCTCTATGTTGCACAGTTTCACTCATTTAAGTTCTTAAGCACCCACAAAGTGTTCAGATATACACCACATTGAAGAGGAAACCAGTCGCTTTGGTCACAAAGAATTAAACACTCTATGCCTGGAAAAAGAAGTTTTCTTTCATAGGGGATTATGTGGCCGAATGTGCATGGTTGTCTGCACGCCTGTGTGCGCCGTGTACAAATGCTGATTAACCTAGTGTAGATGTTTGTGGTATTTGGGAGCAGGCACATTAACAGGCATTGCTGTATATTCACTTTGCAAATATAGGTGAGCAATTCATGGTTCTTACTTTTGCGGGACACCATATGTCCTGCTCAACAAATCTGCAGCTCAAAGTTGGCTGCAGACAATGCAGAACTGAAATGCCTGCGTGCATCACCCCATGGTGCTTCCCATTACAGCCTGTCCGGTTCTGGGTAGAAAAGATGAAGACATGTGAACGTTCAACGAGTGCAGTGATAGGTCCACTCAAACTGGTAGGCCTGAGAAAGAGTGTACTACCCTTAAACGGTCAAAATGGAGCTCCCGAATGGAAAGGCTGGGTGCAAGGAAGGAGACTCCCTGCTCCACACAAGCAACTATTCAAACAGCAAAAGGAGGCTGAGCAGGAGGAAGGATGTTAGAGCTGAACAGCCTGGAAGGGGCAGTGATCTCCCTCCAGCTCTGGAAGGTTAGGCTGAGCCGACACAGAAACTGTGATTGGATTTTCTTTTCTAGGATCCAAACCTGGGATGGGAGGGGACTTCATTGAAGGAGACACATTTCTTTGGGCTAGATTATTTTGCCTTCTCATTACCCTGACCTCTGTCAGCGTATTGGGTGACAGCCACTTGGGAGAACACAAGCTGGGGCTCAGCCATAGTCTCACATCAAGTCAAAACAGAGTTCTTCAAGGGGTCTGTCCCTTCCCTCAGGGCCCCAACCCCATTATGGTTCAGACGTCTGAAACTTGGATCTCAGACACTTTTTGTTACACACTGCTGGGAAATCGGAATAATTCGCGGGGAGACACCAGGCTGCTCTTTTACCTCAGCAGGATGGGAGGGGAAAGGAGGAATGGTTTAAGCACTGGCATTACCCATCTGGAACATACTAAGCACCTGTTAGGCATTGAACAGTGACTGAAAAGGTCTAGATGTTCTGAATGAGAGAGAAGACCCAACACCCTATCTGGGCTAATGGTGCAAAGGGGAACTGTCGGGGTGATACCTCTCTTATGATTTACAGACACTCGCCAGACCTGATACTCTTCATACTACAAGGGACGAGTGGGACTTCACCAGTGCCCAGGCCATTACTCCCTGCACTGGAGAGACTTTTGACCCACAGGCCCAGATTCACAAAAGTATTTAGGCACCTAACTCACATTGCTTTCAGTGGGAGTAAGGCACCTAAGTAGCTGTGTGAATCTGGGCCAAAGTGACTGGTAAATAAAGAATGGTAAGGAAAACCAGAAGGCTGACATTATGGTGCAGAATCATTTTAATGGGAATAGAAAGAGAAGTACACAGAAAGAGACAGAAAGAACACAGAATAACAAGAATATCTCCAAGGATTCAAGAAGGTGTACAATCACTCTCTGGCTCCAAGGTGATGCATTTCACACCAGATGTTCTTCATTCTTCATCACAGCTGTACAGTTTGACAATCAAGTCCTGTTTGCAACATTTTAAGATACCAGTTTTATGCCAGTCAGAATCAAATGAGACAAAACATAACTTAAGTCAAGGACTAAACTGCTTCTCCACTGTACAACTTACAAAGAACTATTGAAACCAGAAGCATATGGCACATCTTCATGATGACGCTAGAACACATAGGGCTTGATTTGCATTCACACAAAAACCCCTTTCAACTGCTTTCTAAGGAACCTTCAGATGAGTGTCAATGTTTTTTCACCAATCCTTAAGGCCCCTTTTTCATTTACTGGGTCAGAATGGCCTAAAGGTGCCCTCAGGGAACTAAGATTCAGGCCTACAGATGCTCTTCAAAGAAGCAGAAAAGTAGGGAAGAAAATAGAGAAAACAGCCATCAAGTTTAAGCTGAGAAATAGAGATATGGGGCGGATTTACTGAGGTGCTGAGCGCTCACAGATCCCATGGGAGTCAAGGGCGCTCTACATCTCTGAAAGTCGTTGCCCATAAGCTCAGCCGCCAATCTGTAGCTTGCCTTACGTTTCCTGGTCTTTCCATGTTTGGGTCTATTCCTCCTGGGCGAAAGACAGCCAACCATTTCCATAGCCGGATCCCCAGCCCCATTGGCAAGGGTAAGGGTACCAACATTTGTAGGGATAGCCCCAACAGCACTTGATCGGCTTTTTGAAACACCACGGCTTACAGCACTTTTGATGTCTGTAACCTCCATAACACCATGGCTTATAATACAATTCATCACTCATGATTTCATCGAAAGACATCTTTCTGTGCTGGAGGTAAACCTGAAACACACAGCAGGGAGAAGAGTCAACATAATGTACTAGAGCCAGTGGAATAACAGGGTCAAAGCTCCCTTACGATTGTATTAGAGGCTATGGAGCGAGAGAGAGAGAGCAGGGAAATGATGACTTAGAGCCTCAGTTCTTGGCTCTGTCTTGCTTCTCATTTCCTCCTTCTCGTCCTCTTCTCCCACTCACTTTCAACCTCCTCTTAAGCAACCTCTTCAATGCCCTCCCCATGCCTTTGTTTTAAAAAATACTGATGGTAAAGGAAGTACATGCTCCCGACCATCTGTATCGCGCACTGATGGGATTTTTATTCCCTTTTACAAAAGGTTTATACAAAGGCTGGCAGGGACAAGTGTGCTCATGTTTGGTTCCTTAAGAGGTTTTAACCTCAGCATGCAAACCCCTTTTCTTCTGACTGAGAGTATGGCGGTTTGGCTTCGAAAGTTTGTGAGCCAGCAATACTGGCTAATAACTGAATGGAAAACGCCTTTTTTATTCAAAACAAAACTTGAAGAGCCAGATCTTGCACAGGAGAGAGGATTTGAAGGATCTAGGCTATCTTACACTAGCTGTGCGTCTGTATCTAACATTGGCAATAGTGCAGCTAGAAACATAGAAATTAACATACCGGATTGGACCAGAGCTCCTAATTGATTATTCTCTCTGAAATCTTGCCGAGTACTAACTGCTACTGCTCACTACAGAACAAAGACGAGCATAGAAGTTGTCTATTATGAAACAAACGGGGGAAGTTTCTTCCTGACAGCCCTGAGTTAAAAGGTGAGTGTGAGATTTTCCCAACCTACCTTTGGAATTTGATCAGCTAATTCTTAATGGAATTAAACAGGAACTCCTGTCCCAACTGCCTATGCACCTCTGAAAATTGCAACCTTTACTTCTAAACCATGAATGCATCGGTGCCTGTAACTTAACAAATACTATTTTACTGGAGAAATCCCTTTACGTAGGCAATAATCACAAAGTCAGGTACAAGATTCGGTCCTAAATTAAAACCATCACTAACATGACATCATGATCGCTCTAGAGAGACTGAAACAAATGGGACTTACCCCGGTCTCCAAGGAGGATGAATCAAGAGAAGTGGCTGAAGAACCCAGAGTCACAGGTGATTTTATACAGTTGCTTAGACTGCCTAGGGAATGGAAGACACCCTTTTGCTTAAGCTCTTAATTAGTTACAAAACATATTTGCTGTGCACGTCATTCCTTCAATTGATATAATTTGTTTTCTGGATTATTACCATGTGTTTTTTTGAATCTCACATGGTATGACATGCACCAGACGGCATCTGAAAACGTTTCTGGGACACATTCATTCCTGGTATTATTATAATGACTCTGCTGGAGCTACAATGGGAATGAATGGAAAAGAGTCAGAGCTGTATCCGTTGCCCTATCTGCTGTGAGGTAGAGGACTCCACTTTGGTCCTGGGTTAGTCTTGGGTTGAGGTGAGGGATGTCACTCAATGAAAACAAACCGTGCAGCATTTTACAAAGGCTTTGAGATAAACTCTGGATCATTTGGGGCATCGCCAGCATGTCCCCATTCAATAACAGCCAAGATTATTGTGGGTTGACAAGGAAATACAACTTAGAAAGCCCCAGATGAAAGAGAGGAAAGACAGAGATCTGACTTGCGTGGCTAATGCTATGAGATAAGCTTAGAGTAATTGAAAATCTGACCACCCATAGGGCACATTGCAAGACCATTCGCTTGCAGAAAGCTTGTCTTCCATGATGAGAGAGATTTGGAAAGTTTAACATGCACGCCAAAGAATCTTTCCTCTCACCAGACAAGGCTGAATAGCCAGATTTTGATTGAAAAGCACTGAACATCTTTGAATGCTATAGAGCTGTGCTGATTTATGCCAATTCATCTTCCGCTCTTAAACTTAAAAAAGGAATTTGTAGAATAAAAAAGAAACGTCAAGTTTCTTTTTAACAAAAATCAAATACTCCCAAATTCTGAGCTTCAAATCATGACCTGATTAGGGGAATGACAGGGGGGCACCTTGACATGAATTTGTTAAGAAGTGAGTCTATTACTCAATAGAAGGGCGTCATCCAGTATCAAACGATTAATTTTATAATAATCTACCGCTTTGGATGCCAAAACCCTTAATGAGTGTTTGTGAAGTGCTTTGATACCAGGAGTCCTGAGGAAGTAAGGCATCCTCTATGAGTGTCATGAGCCCAGTTTTTTATGCATCGAACCAGAAGGCACAATAAGGTGAATGTCAGACAGGGAGCAAGTTGCAGAGTCACAAATAAAAACCATCTTTGAACGTGTTGTGCAGATTTCTTTTGAGGATGAGGACTGAGAGGTCAAATATGGGGTGATGGTTTTATGAAAAGTGTTATTGATGGATTATTACATGAATCAATAAGCCAAGAAAAGATATTACCTTGTCTGATTAAGTAGAGAGTAATTCATAGGGAGATTCCATCATGTTTTTGTTGTGTTTTCTTGGACGAGCGTCAGGAGGAATCATCTTCCGACTTAAGGAGAAACAATGGCAGATTAGATCATATTTTGACCCTCTTTGCCTTCTTCATACATGAAGATACTAATGGTGCAACCTAACAGCTAGTGTGTAATTTCGAAGCTTGTGGGTGGGTGCGTGGCGTACAACTGCTATACCCAAGGTATAATTAAGAGACGTAAAATGATCTTTCTTATTTTCAGGCTGCCGTCCTGTAAATCCCCTCTACTGACCCAACACTGTAAAAGGAAGGGAATTCAGCAATAAAGAGAAACACCAATCAATACCTTCTGGCACATTCCTGATATTATACATAATCAGTGGAATACTGAGAACCACCACGAGGAAGCGTTTTCTTCAAAAGAGAAAATTCAGCAGAATGCATGGCATACAGGAAACCTTAAGCACATACTCAGCAAATGTAGGTGGAAGAGGTGATCCAGAAGTTCGCCAAAGAAAACAAGATAACTGAATCTCTGTAACCATTACAATCATGGAAGGAGTGCTTCATTTGTGCCAGGGCTTTCCAGGGCTGAGCCCCGGCACCTCAAGGCTTGGCAGTTCATAGGCCCAGCACCTCTGCTGAAAGATAAAAAATTGCTTGAACCTGGCACCTCTTTCATTACAAATTAAGCACTGCATGTAAGATGCATATTACAGAGGCAAAAAACAAAATGTTATTAACAAAATACTTGACTAATGTTGTCTTGAAATGCAGTGAAATAACACTCAACCCACAGGGTAAGATGCGGCATGCAAAATCGGACGAGGTAGTTTTATTTCTCTCTCTGCAGCTGACTCCTTGTGTGACCTGCAGCCCAAGGCACCTCTGTATATTTGCATAGAAAATAAGGATAATAACACTTGTGTTGGATGTTAAGTGGTACCCTTAGAATTCAGGATACCAAAGCACTTCACAAATAGTCATTAAAGTTCTATATATGCAAAATGTCGTAGGCTGACAATATTCATTGTTTGTTCATAGGAGATGCCCATGTTATGCGTAAGAGGGTCACTTAAAAGATG
>NW_027131235.1:0-2191 GCF_026122565.2 Emydura macquarii macquarii | reverse complement strand
GCCATATTGGATTTGATAAGAAAAGCTCAAAGGATAGAAGCATCTACGTTGTTTTTGGCAACGAGAGTTCTGTGGCCCTTTAAAGACTAAAGTTGTTTTTGGCAAGTTTAAAGGGCCACATAACTCTCGTTGTTTTTGCCATATTGGCTTTGATAAGAAAAGCTCAAGGACAGAAGCATCTACGTTGTTTTATGTTTTTGGCAACTAAAGTCTTTAGTCTTTAAAGCCACAGAACTCTCGTTGTTTTGCCATATTGTCTCTGATAAGAAAAGCTCAAAGGATAGAAGCATCTACGTTGTTTTTGGCACATATATTGGCTTTGATAAGAAAAGCTCAAAGGATAGAAGCATCTACGTTGTTTTTGGCAACGAGAGTTCTGTGGTCGTTTAAGGACTAAAGTCTTTAAAGGGCCACAGAACTGTCGTTGTTTTTGCCATATTGGCTTTGATAAGAAAAGCTGAAAGGATAGAAGCATCTACGTTGTTTTTGGCACAGAACTCTCGTTGTTTTTGCCATATTGGCTTTGATAAGAAAAGCTCAAAGGATAGAAGCATCTACGTTGTTTTTGGCACAGAACTCTCGTTCTTTTTGCCATATTGGCTTTGATAAGAAAAGCTAAAGGATACAAGCATCTACGTTGTTTTTGGCACAGAACTCTCATTGTTATTGCCATATTGGCTTTGATAAGAAAAGCTCAAAGGATACAAGCATCTACGTTGTTTTTGGCACCTAACTCTCATTGTTATTGCCATTTTGGCTTTGATAAGAAAAGCTCAGAGCATAGAAGCATCTAAGTTGTTTTTGGGGTAGCCCTTTGAAGACAGTTCGTTTTTTTGCCATATTGGCTTTGATAAGAAAAGCTCAAAGGATAGAAGCATCTACAAAGACTTTAGTCTTGAAAGGGCCACAGAACTCTCGTTTTTTTTGCCATACTGGCTTTGATAAGAAAAGCTCAAAGGATAGAAGCATCTACTTTTTTTTGGCAACGAGAGTTCTGTGGCCCTTTAATGACTAAAGTCTTTAAAGGGCCACAGAACTCTCGTTGTTTTTGCCATATTGGCTTTGATAAGAAAAGCTCAAAGGAAAGAAGCATCTACGTTGTTTTTGGCAACGAGATATCTGTGGCCCTTTAAAGATTAAAGTCTTTAAAGGGACACAGAACTCTCGTTGTTTTTGCCATATTGGCTTTGATAAGAAAAGCTCAAAGGATAGAAGCATCTACGTTGTTTTTGGCACAGAACTCTCGTTGTTTTTGCCATATTGGCTTTGATAAGAAAAGCTCAAAGGATAGAAGCATCTACGTTGTTTTTGGCCACAGAACTCTCGTTGTTCTTGCCATATTGGCTTTGATAAGAAAAGCTCAAAGGATAGAAGCATCTACGTTGTTTTTGGCAACGAGAGTTCTGTGGCCCTTTAAAGACTAAAGTCTGTTTTTGCCAAGTAAAGTCTTTAAAGGGCCATAGAAGTGCACAGAACTCTCCTTGTTTTTGCCATATTGGCTTTGATAAGAAAAGCTCAAAGGATAGAACCATCTACGTTGTTTTTGGCAACTAAGGTCTTTAAAGGGCACAGAACTCTCGTTGTTTTTGCCATATTGGCTTTGATAAGAAAAGCTCAAAGGATAGAAGAAGCATCTACGTTGTTTTTGGCCACAGGCCCTTCTAAAGACTAAAGTTTTTAAAGGGCCACAGAACTCTCGTTGTTTTTGCCATATTGGCTTTGATAAGAAAAGCTCAAAGGATAGAAGCATCTACGTTGTTTTTGGCACAGAACTCTCGTTGTTTTTGCCATATTGGCTTTGATAAGAAAAGCTCAAAGGATAGAAGCATCTACGTTGTTTTTTGGCACAGAACTCTCGTTGTTTTTGCCATATTGGCTTTGATAAGAAAAGCTCAAAGGATAGAAGCATCTATGTTGTTTTTGGCAACGAGTTCTGTGACCCTTTAAAGACTAAAGTTGTTTAAAGGAAGGGCCACAGAACTCTCGTTGTTTTTGCCATATTGGCTTTGATAAGAAAAGCTCAAAGGATAGAAGCATCTACGTTGTTTTTGGCACAGAACTCTCGTTGTTTTTGCCATTTGGCTTTGATAAGAAAAGCTCAAAGGATAGCAGCATCTACGTTGTTTTTGGCCACAGAACTCTCGTTGTTTTTGCCATATTGGCTTTGATAAGAAAAGCTCATATTATAGAA
>NW_027131234.1:0-22106 GCF_026122565.2 Emydura macquarii macquarii | reverse complement strand
AATGAAGGGAAATTTGATAGCAGCCTTTAACTAACTGAAAAGGGGTTCCAGGGAGGATGGAGCTAGGCTGTTGTCAGTGGTGGCAGATGACAGAACAAGGAGCAATGGTCTCAAGTTGCAGTGGGGGAGATCTAGGTTGGACATTAGGAAAAAGTTTTTCACTAGGAGGGTGGTGAAGCATTGGAATGGGTTACCTAGGGAGGTGGTGGAATCTCCATCTTTAGAGGTTTTTAAGCTGCGGCTTGACAAAGGCCTGGCTGAGATGATTTAGCTGAGGTTAGTCCTGCTTTGACCAGGGGATTGGACTAGATGACCTCCTAAGGTCCCTTCCAACTCTATGATTCTATGATAGTCCCAGTCTTTCTTCCCTTCAGTGTTTCCCTTGCTTGGACCCTTGGGATTTTGGCGCCTCAGGGTCTGGGGAGGATCCTGTGTGTCATTTGGCCCTTTGTGGATCTGTGCCCCAACGCCAAGACTATATATGTGCAGAAAGTCCCTCTTCTTCCTTGGGGTCACTCGGTGGTCTTCACTCCCAACACTGAATCCTCCCCCACCCCCTAGTCCTAGAGAGTTATGGTGTATTCTCTCTGGGTTGAGAGTGTTTGCAGTTTTTGCTTCTAGCCATCCAGGTGCCTTCTGTGTTTTACCTGCCTGGGGAAATATCCCCTCTCCCCTGCCAGCAAGCTGATTCAAATGCTCACAGACACCTTCTTCTTCAGTGGAAACTGGATCCTTCTTTCTTAAAAAGGCCGAGTTAATTTCCAGCAGCACTTCAGGGTGAGCATCCTGAAAACCTGGGGGAGGAGTTTGGGCACTCTCTGTCACCTCTTTTATGCCTGAGGGGTCAATTGTGTGACTGCTCCCCTCCGGACAGCCAACCACACTACTCTCTCTCAAAGCCTGAGGCACAGGCTGAGTATTGGGTGCAGAGCAGTGGCCTACTGGGGGGGTGGGTGTGTAGGGGCAGGCCCCCAGGTGCCCGGATGTGGGGGGGGGCTCTGGGCCAGCCCTTCATGACACACACAAGGCGGGGACGCAGGAGGCTCTGAGGGGTGCAGAGCCTCCTGCGCCCCCCACGTGTTGTGAAGGGGCGGCCCGGTGCCCATCCCCCGGCCGGGGATGGTGTGGCTGCCCAGAGTGAGCCAGCACCAGGCTAAGAGGCTGGAGCGGCGAATAAGTGCGGGGGGAAGGGGTGTGCCAGCCTGGCACTTCACGATGGGCGGGGGACCCAAGAGACATGAGTTGCACCCCTCAGCATCTCCCCCCCAGCGCGTCGTGAAGGGCTGGCCTGGCTCCTCCCAGACCGGGGGATGAGGCTTCACTGTCCCAGGTGGCACTGGGGTGGGCGGTGTTTTATTCCTGGCCACTGCTGGTCACCATACTGATAGCCCTAGCATCGTGTGGAAAGTAATTTCCAATCAGCATTTCAGTGGGGATCTCATCCAGCACCCCTGTCCTTAGATTACCTTCCAAGCCTTCACACCGTACCTGCACTCTAGCCACAGACACACAGATCTTACCACTTCCCACTACTTGGATCAATGCTTCCTGGCCAGGTAACATGTCGCCCTCTAGGACCCAGCCTGGCCTGACTAGAGAAAGTTGTGTTCCATTGTTCCTCCATTCGACACCACCCTGCGTTTTATCTGGATACCTCTGAGAAATGCCTTACTCTTTCCTGCACCCACAACACCCACAAAGCCAGACCTGTAAATGGTGGGTGCCTGCAGTCACTTACCCCCTTTCAGCCCCGGGCACTGTTTTTTCAAATGCTCAGTGGAGTTGTATTTGTAACTTCTTATTGGACCCTCCTACTTCATGGGTGATTTGTACTGGGTTTTTCTAGAAGAGACAGGGCTTCTGGGGGTTGATCGTCTGCCTTGCCATCCCCCCTCCTTCTTCAGAGGGGTAAAATGGGATCCCCCTTTAGAAGTGGGTTTCTGCCCCTCCCTCTGAGGTTTATGGCCCATAGACATCTGTGCTTGCTCAGAGGCACCTGCCATTGCAGCCATTTCTATCTGAGATTTCAAATCCTTATTCCACAATCTGTTCCTCACATCATCTGTACAACTGCTTAGAAACGTCACTCGAGCTATCAAATCAAAGAATTGGTCGTAAGACTCAATATTCTTCCCTTTAACCCATTTGGACAAAAAAGCACCCAATATATAAGCATATTCACTATGAGTCATGCCTGCAGCCTTCTTAAGATTTCTAAATTTCATTCTGTACACTGCAGGTGTAATCTGAAATGTTAGCAAGACAGCTCTCTTGAATGCATCACACCGTAAAACCTCCTCAATTTGCAGCTCATTAAACACAGACAAGCTTTGCCCGACAAGTCTTTGCTATGAGAATGGGAACTTTCAGTTCCTCAGGAATCTTGTGTACTGCACAAAGCTTTTCAAAAGTAATGAAGCACTCCTCGCTGCAGTCTGTCTCTTTATAAACAGGACACTGCTTATCAAAGCTGGGTGCTTTAGGTGTGGAGGAAGATGATGGGGTATCTGGGATCCTCCCATATTTCCCCAACATCTCCAGCTGGTGTTTTCTCTCCTGTTCCTTGTCCGCTGAGGCTCTATCTGCAGAATCTTTGGCTGCAGCAAAAGTCAGTTCTTGCTGTTTTAACTCCAAGGCATGTCTCTGTATCGCTTCCTCAGCAGCCTCCTTTGCTTCCATGGCTGCACGTTCTTCTTTAAACTTCAGTTCTGCTTGCCACTTTTGAAATTCACGTTCGTTCTCTTTCTCCTGCGCCTGCAGCCTGGCAATTTCCAATTTTGCAGCTGCCTCACTGCCAGACATCTTTGTGTTTCCCTGTGCTCATTTCCCTCACCTGAAATAAAGAAACAGAAAATAACAAACTGTGATCTGCTCCTGACTGTCCTCAGCCACTGCACTTAAGGCTCACTTAAAATCACAAATACCAGTGCTCAAAGTGTGAACTTCATTCAGAGCAACAAGCTGTGCATATACTCTGTGCTCACTGCACCATGCTGATATTCCCTCCTGCAATCTGGATTGGTGTGTAGCTGTGTCACCCCAATTCCTCACTCTGGCCCCGATTTACTCTCCTTTGCTGTGTGATCCACCCACTCCTGGGTCGGCCCATGCCCAGCCTTCTGCGAATAATCGGTCCCTGACCTAGTGAAGGAGCGCTTCTGGCCAGCCATTCATGGGATTGACCCCGAGCAAACACCCTCAGTTCCAGATGCAATGCCGGGAACTGCCGTCTTACAGGGTTCAGTGCTGTACACTGCACTCTGAAAGCTCATTACATTAGTCCATCAATTTATCGAAGAAATTGATATGCACCAGCTCTGTCACTCTAAGTGAAGGCTTTACACACACTCAATCCACATGCACTGCTTTAGATAAAACAAACAAATAATTTTGTTGATTACAGCAAATTTTTAAGTGATTATAAGCCAGAGAAATATGAATCAAGGATTGATCACAATTAATTAAAAGATAAATTACATTCTAAAGTAAACACAACTTTCAGCCTTTGATGTTAGCTTACTCCACAGCTTGGCTGAGATGACTCCCACAGCCAGTCCCCAACCCTGTGGGCAGTCTCTCAGTGTCCTTGATGTTGCTTCGTAGATGGATTCCAAGGGAGAGCTCCAGAGACAGAGATGCCTCTGCCTTAAACATGTTTCCTTGTTACCTCTGGGGTCAGGTGATCAGCCATGTCCAGCAATGGGCATGATTTCCTCCACTTCAGTCAAATGAGCGTCACCTTATCAGGTGCTTAGGCCAGTCTATTGTTCCTGTATGTATGTCTCTGCGAGGCATGAACCATCACTGCTTGGTGTTTACCTGGATCTATTCAAGCCATGAGAAACACACATTTGGGAATATTACATAGCAGAGTTTCATAACTAAGCATACTACCATAACAATAATGTTCAGTATGTCATGAGCATTCCAAAAAACCTTCCATGACACACTTTGCATTAAACAATACACAGTTACACTATAAGGGTGAACATGAATGATACACAAATCACACTATAAGGGTGTACACGGGGTACAGTGTATCACACAGGGTTATAAGGAAAAGCTAGCATGGTTTTGTACAAATCATTCCTACCCAACTTAATTTTCTTCTTTGCCAGGGTTACTGGCCAAGTGGATATGGGGAAACGGTAGTCGTGATATATCTTGATTTTAGTAAATCATTTGAAATTGCCACATGCGGCTCTTATAAAGAAGCTAGGGAAATGTGGTCTAGATTAAATTACTATAAAGTGGATAAATAACTGGTTGGAAGATCATACTCAAAGACTAGTTATCAATGGTTTGCTGTCCAACTGTGGTGGGGAGTCCCACCGGGGTCTGTCCTGGGTCTGAAGCTATTTAATATTTTCATGAAATATTGGATAATGGAATGGAAATTATTATTATAAAACTTGCAGATGACACTAAAATGGGATTGCAAGCAACTTGGACAACAGGACTAGAAATAAAGTGACCCCCCCTTGGTAAACTGGAGAATTGGTCTAAAATCAACAAGATGAAATTCAATAAAGATGAGTGCAAAGTACTACACATGGAAAGAAAAAATCAAATGCATAGATACAAAATTGGTAATAACTGGCTAGGCCGTAGTAATGCTGAAAAGAATCTGTGGGTTATAGTGAATCACAGATTGAGTCTCCATTTTAGCATTTTCAATGAAGTGATGCACAGAGACGGTTACTATTTTAATTACAGTTCCAGGTTTGCTTGAAGTGGTGCTGGCCGGTAATACTGTCATTAAATGGCACGATTCGCTCTTCAACCTACCTCGTTTTCTAAAACCATGCCAGTGAAAAACAAAAACACAACCACAGAGCAAAGTTAACAGAGAATTCAAATGCAACCGTTGGAGCACTCAAACATTCACATTCCTACACTGACAGCAGTTTTCAGTCCCCAGCACAACTTGTTCGCACGTTTTTATCTGTGATTGCTATTGATTCAGTTGGATATATCCCTCACCGTATTGCGCTGTGCACAGCGAGTGCAATGGGACAAAGCAGTTTGTTTCCCAAACACTTGAAAGCTGAGCCCCTTCTCAAGACATGAAACCAGTGGCCACCACATACTGCCATGTGGTCTTAAAGGCCTGCAGATCTTCAATGTATTTAGCCAGAATCACTATGGAACTGACTTCAGCCAAATCGATGTAAACCTGGTCCTTGAATTTATATGTAGCATTTGTGGTTAGAGAAAGAAGCTGGAAACATGGCTGTTACACGCTCAGTGATCAAACAGCAAATCATCAGATTAAAAAAAACAATCAGTGCTGGGTTCTTTTTAAAGTAATCTAATCATTTTGGAGGTGGTAATACTGAGTTTTAATTTACATCTTTTCAAAACTTAGAGTAGACAGAAAGCCTGTACTGAAACTCATTACCTGACATGGGTGGCTTTGGGGGATTTAAATTGGCTTTGGATCAGATCTTAAGTGTGAAATAATTGTATATTGTATGGCTGTTAACATCTGGTCTAAGAATTTCTTATCCGTGAGATTGATAAAGACCAGGGTCTGGATAAATACGCTGCTGGTAATGTAACATGGGCTGAGATGCCGATAATGACAGTTACTGTGAGTTAGTGATCCACTTTAGTCTGTAACTTACACACTGGTAGAGCCAGATTTTCAAAATCTCAGCAGCCACTTAGGAACCAAATCATGGGGCCAGATTTTCAAAAGGGCTCAACATGTTGGGAGCATTTTGGAAGCTGAGGCTCAGATCCTAACTTCCATTACACACATCTGAGGCTCTGCACCTGAGTTCCTTTGAAAATTTTGTCCCAGTTGTGGTTGCTGAACACGTGAAATTCTGGCTCTTAATTTCTGTTTACTCTGCTGTGCTGTGGGTTTGTGAGCCTGATAATTAACTGAAGAGGTGAACAGCGAGACTAGGCTGTGATTGCTCTGTTCAGTGCTGTAAAAACCCAAGAAAATGCAATTCTGCATTCCACTGGCAGGGCCAGATTGTTGGTGGAACCAGCAAAAGCATCTTTCAGCTCAGCCCAGCCAAAGCTGTGCATAACATACAGGATGATTCTCGATGGCACATCCTGAGCTGTTGTCTCCTGTTCCATTCAGATGGTTCTAGGTGTTTGGCGGTGAGGGTGCAGAGATGTCTGGTCTCCCAGAATGATCACCTTTTGTATTAGGGTTTTATTTCTACATATGCCTATAAAGGATTAATAAATGAAGAACAGATGTTTGAATAAAATGGTTATCAAGTGTTACAGTTTGTTACAGAGTCCAGTAGGCAATGGGGTGCTTATGACCTGCTATAGTGTTGTAAGATCCATGAATCATTTAATCAGCCCTTTTTAATGATGCCCCTCCATGTCCCTGCCATGTGACCCTGACTGCCAGCTCCTTCTGCACCTCGGGTCTCAGCCAATCTTCCCTTCACTCGCATGCCCCTGTGGTGCCCTGTGCTGCACTGACCCCACTCACCTTCAGCCCCAGTCTGCAACCACGGGGGCCTTGCCCTCTTCTCCCTCTCTGTTATAGGGGGAGCCTCTCAGCCTCCTCCCTTCACACGTGGGCTGGACCACCACTAGGCTGGAGGAGCTGAGACCCCCTGAGCCCCACTGTGCAGGGGCCTCCTTCCCTGCTCAGCTGAGGGGGAAGCAGGGAAGGGAAGGGAAGGAGATTTAGAAGAAGGAGGGGGGAGCAGCAGGAGGTGTGGATCCAAGATCCTCAGCCTCTGGCACATCAGCTCCTGCAGCCCATCGCCCCTGACCCGCCCAGCCAGTCACCAGAGAGGAGATGGGGCAGCAGTGACGTCCCTGCCTCTCAGCTGCTGAGGGGAGCTAGGAATCACCAGCTTTGCCTGTGCCCAGGACTGGCCAAGCCCCTTCAGGACCTCAGCTCGGCCCTGCAGGCACCGAGCCTCAGGATCCTCACTGAGCCCAGAGCAGCCTCCGTTAGACTCCCTGTACTCCCCCCTTTTTACCTGCCCCACCAACCTGGCCCACAGTCTGTCCCCAAATGAGCTCTAGGGAAGGGCACTGGTGCAGCCGGTGGCTTCCTGGCAGCTGGGTGCCATCTAGGGGGCACTGAGATGGGGCAGAAAGCTGGTCTCCTGCCTTGCCTCCCACCACATAAATGTCATGTGGGCCAGCTGGGAGAAGGAATCACTGGGCAGTCCCTGCTGTCTGTCTGCAGCCCGGTGTGAGGTGGCAGGGGGGCTGTGATGGGGGAAGAGGGTATATGGGGCCTGTGTCCAATAACTCAAAAATGCCAGCCTTGCTGGGTGTGCGCGATAGTCTGTGCCCTTATGCTCACTCCTCTTACAAGGCTGCAATAAAGTTTACAACTTTACAAAGGATGCCGTGTGAGAGACCCTTTAAAAACACATAATCAGCTGAAGATTATTGTCCTGGTAAAATGTATGGCAACGTTGTATGTAAAGTTATAGAAGTTACTCTATAGGGCATATTCCAAGTCTGGGGAAAGAGCTTCAGACCAGCTCCTCAGAGTCAGACGAAACATTTCTTATAGAGTAACTTTGATAACTTTATATACAACGTTGCCACACACATTTTACCAGGACAATAAGGTGCAGCAGATTATGAGTTTTCGAATGATACCTCACAAGGCGGACTTTGTGCAAAATTTATCACAGTCTTGTAAAAGGGGTGAACATAAGGGTACAGACGGTTACAGTGTGTGAGATTCGAGAAGTCGGCAGGGTGGGTTGGGAGGGGATGGGGATGGGGAAAGGGATAACATGGCTTCTGTATCCAATATCTCGGAGACGCCAGCCCTGCTGGGTGTGGGAAATTTCCAGCAGGCTGCAGCAGAAAATGGGGGGCTGTGAGTCTCCCCAGTGCCCAAAGCTCTGGCTGTCTGGATGGGCAGTGACTGCACCAGCTGATACTCAGTGAAGTGTGCAGATGTTCAGAGGAGAATGAGCAGAGAAACGGGTGGAGAGTTACATCATCCCCTCTCCTCTCTGTTCTTTCCTAGGATGACAAGCCAGGGGAATTGCCCTGACCCAAACACTGCACAGGATGTCCGGGAAACTGCAGTCCCAGAAGACACTAATATGGTACTTCACTACTTTGATTTTACTGAAGTTAGAGCAGAGAGGATACTAAAGGGAGAGCAGAAGATATGGCAAGGGAGGAGTGGGAGAAAGAAAGGAAACTGGGAGCTGGATGGGGAGCAGAAGAAGTAGGGGAGGAGGAGGAGGAAGGAATACAGGGTGGGAAGGGGTCACAGAGAGGAGCAGGAGGGACTAGAGGGAGAGGAGAGGGTATGGGGAGGGGCATGGAAAGTTGCAGGGACAGGAGTAGGAGGGAATACAGCACGGAAAAAGGGAATGAGGAGGGGGAGGAGGGAATAGAGGAACGGAAGAGAACATGGGGAGCATAACAAGAGAATACAGGGTGCGGGGACACCGAAAGGGCAGGGTGGAAGGGAGGGAAGGGAGGGGGCACAAGGAGGGGCAGGAGGGAACAGAGGGAAGGTCGATGAGTGGAGAAGGGTACATTGAACAGAGGCGGAGGGTGATCCAGAGGCCGTTGTTGTTACTGTGGGTATAATTGTGTCTTGTGTCCTTTCCTTTGCCTTGTAGGATGCTGTCTTCTCATCTGATCTTCAGGCACCAGTAAGTGGCTGGGCCTGGGCTGGGATCGTGTTGTGAGCAGGGGGGATGAGGAGGCAGAATTGGGAGTGGGCCGGGTACACGCTAGGGCCCTGCTCATTGTTTCCAGCTCCAGCCTGGCTCCCATGTCTATCTTCCTGTCTCTCTGTTCCTACTCATCACCTCCACACAGGGCATCTCCCCTATAACCATCCCACAAACTTTCCCCAGAGCAGCTGGCCGGGACCCCTCCCCACTGATCCCACGGCAGGACTGGGGGGCGTGACCCCAGCTGGAGAAGCCCTGGGCTGCAGTGAGCCTGGTGGGAGCTCACACCCCTGGGACGTAACACACTGTCAGCGTCTCTGAACAACCCTTCGGGAGCTGTTCTTCTCCCTGTCTTCCCAGAGCCCAGGCCCCTCCTCCTCCCAGCACCCCCGCCCCACAATGGACCTGCCCCCTGCGAGCCGGGCTGGGGAAGGGTGCAGGGAGATGCACTTCATAGAATCATAGAATATTAGAGTTGGAAGGGACCTCAGGAGGTCATCTAGTCCAACCCCCTGCTCAAAGCAGGACTAACCTCAGCTATATCATCCCAACCAGGGCTTTGTCAAGCCTCAGCTTAAAAACCTGTAAGGATGGAGATTCCACCACCTCCCTAGGTAACCCATTCCAATGCTTCACCACCCTCCTAGTAAAAAACTTTTTCCTAATGTCCAACCTAGACCTCCCCCTGCAACTTGAGACCGTTGCTCCTTGTTCTGTCATCTGCCACCACCGAGAACAGCCTAGCCCCATCCTCCCTGGAACCCCCTTTCAGGTAGTTAAAAGCCGCAATCAAATCCCCCCTCACTCTTCTCTTTTGCAGACTAAACAAGCCCAGTTCCCTCAGCCTCTCCTCATAAGTCCTGTGCTCCAGCCCCTAATCATTTTGGTTGCCCTCCGCTGCACTCTCTCCAAATTGTCCACATCTTTTTTGTAGTGGGGGGCCCAAAACTGGACACAGTATTCTAAATGCGGCCTCACCAATGCCGAATAGAGGGGAATAATCACTTCCCGTGACCTGCTGGCAATGCCCCTCCTAATGCAGCCCAATATTCCATTAGCCTTCTTGACAACCAGGGCACACTGCTGACTCATATCCAGCTTTTTATCCACCGTTACCCCCAGGTCCTTTTCTGCAGAGCTGCTGCCCAGCTCGTCGGTCCCCAGTCTATAGCTGTGCATGGGATTCTTCCTTCCTAAGTGGAGGACTCTGCACTTGTCCTTGTTGAACCTCATTAGATTTCTTTTGGCCCAATCCTCCAGTTTGTTTAGGTCACTCTGTATCCTATCCCTACCTTGCAGGGTATCTACCACTCCCCCCAGCTTAGTGTCGTCCGCAAACTTGCTGAGGGTGCAATCTACCCCATCCTCCAGATCATTAATAAAGATGTTGAACAAAACCGGCCCCAGGACCGACCCCTGGGGAACTCCGCTTGTGACCGGTTGCCAGCTAGACATGGAGCCATTGATCACTACTCGTTGAGCCCTATGCTCTAGCCAGTTCACTATCCATTTTATAGTCCATTCATCCAACCCATACTTCTTTAACTTGCTGATAAGAATACTGTGAGAAACCGTATCAAAAGCTTTGCTAAAGTCAAGGTATATCACATCCACCGCCTTCCCCACATCCACAGAGCCAGTCACCTCATCATAGAAAGCAATCAGCACTTGTTGGATGTTAATGCTGCGTTTGTTTGCACCAGTTCTACCTACCAGCTAATTCACCAATAAGCGGCTGGCGGGACCCCCAGGTAATTACCCCAGTGAGATGGGTGTGTGAGCAGCAGTGGGGGATGCAGGGCGAGGCAGGGCTGGGAGGGGCAGAGGACGTGGGTCCATGGCTGGCTCCTTTTCTCTCCCAACTGCTCTCCAGACTCAGCCCCAGGCTGCCTTGCTGATCTCATGCCTCCACCTGGGGCCTGATCCAGAGCTTAGGGGAGTTCATGGCTGAGTCCCCCATACCCCCGACCCCCGTTAAATGGGGAAGGGTCCTAGATTGAGTTCTGCTGAACTGTTCCTCTTTAGTTCAGTGATGCTCACACAGCCCTGCAGAGACCTGGGCAGATCTTGCCTGGAACTAACCGTGGCAGAGATGCCAACCCCTGGGCTACTGCCTGGGACTGGGGTACTGCGGAACCACATTACCCTGGTTTGTTTGGGCTGCTTCCCACCAGTGCTTCTGCTGAAGGCTGGCACACAGACACTCTCCAGACTTTGTTATCACCCCACACGACAGCAGGTGGCGCCACACACCCAGCGGAGTTACCTGGAATGGTCTCTTCGCGCAGGCATGGATGTAAGCCCCGGCCAGTGCGCCCCAGCTCTCCCAGCATCACCCCACAGGGATACACCCCACGCTGATACCGTCTGGTGCTGGACACAGATTTGATCAGCACAAGTTAGTAATAGGGTTCCCTCCCCATTCTTTGTGGGGCAGGCATGCAACAGATTTTGTTACTAGCACTGAGATTTCTCAGACACATCACTCCAAAACACACAGATTAAGATAAGACATTAAACAAGTTTATTAACTACAGACAAAGAGATTTTAAGAGATTATAAGGAACAGGCTTAAGAGATCAAGAATAGTTACCAACGAAATAAAAATAAGATCAGAGTGTAAATCCTACATGCTAACAGGACTTGGATCTAAAAATTCTCTCACACTGTGAGATGGTACAAGCAGGCTACCAATACTCAGTTCACATGGAGTCCGCTTTCCCAGCCTTGCACAGACCCTCCCCCAGTTCTAAATTCTTTATCTTTCAGCCCTTTCTTCAGGTGCTGAGCTGTGGGGAGTGAAGCCAAGTCATGATATCAGGTCACCCCCTCTTTTATCCATGTGCCCAGCTTGCTGAAACAGTCCATGCATGTGACGTGGCGGCTGCTTCCCATTGGTCAGGCAATCCCCATTATGAACAGGTGTGTCCTACAGGGAAGCTTTCACTGCAAACTATCCCTGGTAGTGGAATCATTCCTTGATGGGCCATTAGCACGTCTGGTTACTCCATTGTTGCACCTGAAAAGCTGGTTTAGGTCATTTTTCATGTCACAACATGTTCCAGTGGCATTTACAGAGATATTTGATAACATCCCATTCAATGGTAGCACATACAGCCCAATGGGATGTTAATATTCAGCAGATCCAGATTTTTTAAATGATACCAAACGAGGCATGCTTTGTACAGAACATACCATAATTATCTGACGCTGGTGAATATGTGTGTTTCTAGGGTGTTGTTTTCAGACTCAGTGTCACACTAACACATTGTCAGCAGCTCTTATTGGCCCTTCGCCCCCTGACTGCACCAGAGCCCAGGCCCCTTCACTCTCTGACGCCCTGTCACATGTTCACAGCTCTGGTCTGTGCCTCGCCTTTAGCCAGACCCTTGGGAGTGACCCCAGTAGTGTCCCGGTCCCCAAGGATGCACATGACTCCACAGGGGCAGGCCTGGGCCTCACAACTCTGAAACCGGGCCCTCAGCGCCAGCCATCCCAGCCTCTCTCTGTAGCTTCCTGCAGCGAGTCCAGCCCAGCCTGACTCCCGTGGGAAATTTTTTTCTACCTCTTATGGCACAATGCTCCCAGTCAGTATCTGCAGGGACAGCAGGCAGTCTTTTAAAAAAAGGTAACAATTTATTAGTCACTTAAAGCACAGAATCTGAAAGCCCCCGGATTAGCGTGAGACAGGCAGAAGGCAAGGGAAAGTCAGGGCTCCGCTACACCCTGTTTCTCTGCCCTCCATCCCTGCTGCCTCTGTCCCCATTGTCTCCCAGTCCCAGTGCCCTGCATGTCTGTGCACCCTGTTTATCTCAGCACAGACACCTGACACCTTGTCCCTTTGCTCGTCCCCTCAGGGCTTTTGTTCTGCTGCCCTGCAAAGAGGCGGGGCAAGTAACGTGCTCTAGGAGTTCATGTCCAGTCACTGATCACTCCCATTGTCTTTTCCGGATGCTCCGTTGCCATGGGTGGATTCCAGTCCAGGCTCTCCTAGTGGTGCTGTGTCTTGCATACAAAGCCCTGATCTCCCATGGCCTAGGGAGAAAATGAATTCTTTCCCCCAATGGGTAGTGATGCCAGGGGACTTGGTACAGAGTCCTATGGAGAGTTCATAAATTCCCACATTTACCACACATGCCCCTCACCCCCACAAGGGACCTGCATCCTGCAGGGTGGTGAGGAGTAAGTGGGGGATGTGTATCTGGGGTGCGTGATGTGTGGTAGGTACATGGGGAGGGGAGTGTCCCCTCTGTCTCTACTCTTGAATCTCCCACTGTCCCCTCTCCCAGAGCCCAGGAGGGATGGGCTGTGACAGTCATTGATTGCACAGGGACCCTCACATGTCTGTCACGTACACAGATGGGTATTTGTCTCCCTCCAACACACAATTAAAGTCTCTCCCCAAACAGCAGCAGCAGCATCTATATAGCCACTCCGGTCATTGGGAGCAGCAGGTACGGAGGGCTCAGGATCAGACTCATGTTCATGTCCTGCAGCCCAACGGGACATGTGTGCTCTGTGAGGATGGAATCTTTGCAGAGTTCAGCGCCTAATGTCTGAGCATGTGTGAGCTGCAAATTTTCAAAGGCTTATAACGTGGCCAAATGTTTCGTGAATCAGCCTGACTGCAAGGGGAGGCTGATCCAGCTGCTGGGGAAGGGATGGGGACAGGCCTCTTGGCTGCCCTGCTTGGCAACCCTGTGCAGTTACAAGTGGGAGCCAGAATTCATGAATAGCCTCCCTCATTAGCACTGTTCCCTAACCCCCATGATCTTTTGCAGCACCTCAACGAATCACACCATGTAGAAACTGCAAAGAGTGGAGTGGGGGAGGAGGGAGCCTAGGGAACAGATGTGTATGTATGTGTGCGCGTGTGTGTGTGTGTGTATCTGGGTGGGGGTGTGTGGGTGGACAGAGGCTGGAGGGAGCAGGAAACAAATTGGGATTTCTCCTGTTTTATCCTCTCAATGCCTGTTTCTCTTTCTCTGTTCATGGAACCAGGATTTGTTGGAAGCCAGGGTAGCACAGCAGACACTAGATTTTTAAACCTCTTTTCCACCCTGAATCATTACCGCAAGTGAGGACTGTGCGTGTGTGAGAGGGAGAGGGAGAGGCAGAACCTTTTTTTGCACTGGAGGAGCATCTCTAGGTTTGAGCTGCCAAACACTTTCCATTCTAAATTATAAAGGATTCCTGGGACCTTTTCTGTGAGAAACTCTCCCCCCTCAGTCTGCAGCATCCCGGCATATTCAGCCGCGGGAATTGCCTTGAACTGATGAAGGTGCCTTTTCTTTGTCCTGTGGAATTCCCGTCAGATTGAGCTGAGTTGCAAAGTGTTAAGAATCACCCTGTGCCTCTCTCACCCGTGTTCCTCCGGAAATGTGGGCAGCACCACAATCACAGCTACAGGCCCTGTCACTGGCAAAGCAATCATAGCACAACACGCTGCACTGGGACGCCTGGGAGCTGAGAGCAACTCCCTGTGCGTCCAGAGAGGGGAGGTGGCTACTGATGGTTGTGCTGCCTTCCCCCTCCCAACCCATCCCCTGCCCTGACCGCAGTAGCCCATCCCTCCCTGTGGAAGCACCAAATGAGGAAAGAGCTTATCACGCTGTCTGCAGTGGCTCATGGTCGAGAAGACCAGCCTCAGGGCAGACTGGTAAGAAGCAGGGCACAAACCCCAAACTGGTTGTGAGCTCTAGACTCTGATTTCACCAACCAAGTAACAAGCATGAGCTCCTCAGGCACCGTAACAGCCTTAACATGGAGTCACTGACAGTCCCCTTGGGCTCTGGTCTATCTTGTCACCCAGGCAAGCCTGACTCTGTGATAGATGGTCCCTTTACAGCAAAGATCACAAAATATTCAGGTTACTCCCAGTCCCAAGTGACCAGTCACTTACCCCAGGTCAATTTGTACTTCAGCTAACACCAAAGACAACGCTCGTAGCCAATCCTGTAGTAAACTAACTAAGGATTCATTACCTAAGAAAAAGAAATGAGAGGTTATTAGGAAGGTTAAAGCAGGTAAACACATGAAGACAAAGGAGTTACAGTCTTAGGTTGTAAATGGTGATAGAGCTGCTGAAACAAAAGACATAATGGATTCTGTGGCATGGCCTTATATACCCTCTGGCCTTGGTCGTGCGGCCTTGTGGAATGTTACAAGAACTAAAATGGAGTCCAGAGTCACATGGGCCAATCCTGGTAACTCTTCAGGTATGCCTTTAGTTTCTTCCTGGGCCCCTTGCATCGGTGAGTGTCTTAATAGGCCATTAAGCAGGCTATTGTTCTACCGCCTCTCTGTCTGGGGTATTTCCCAGCCGGCCCAATTTGACATACAGAAATATCAAATACATCCATAACTTCCATCTCACATATAACACATAAACATAAACATCATCATCTTACTCAGCATGTTATAGCCTTTCTAACAGTATCTGACATGGCACATCCCACAAGGATTATTATGATTTTGACATATTGATGTTAAACCATATGTTAAATGCCCCACCCAATCTAACCAGCGTGACACTATTCACTTGAGACCTTGGGCCTGCCAGCATCACAGAGCTCCCTCAGCTCCCAGGGTAAGGGGGAATAGAGAGCTGGGCTAGGTTATCCCCAACCATTCACTGGCCCCAGTGTCCCATCCCCAGCCTTCTCCTGCTGCCTCCTGAAGCTTGAGTGGCACCAGTGCATGCTGCAGTGCTAGAGGGTGAACATTTAAATCCTGCTGGTGCTGCGTGAAGGGGTTGTTACAGCTGGACAGCATTTTTTCATTAAAAACGGATGGCAAATAAACAAAACCAGAATTAAAAGAAGGTTAAATTTGCAAAGTCAAACTTGAAATGTAGGAAATGCCAGAATGACAGATTCCAGCGAGCGTCTGCACTGTGAGCTCAGCTCTCCCTGCATGACCACATACCAGTGTATCCACGGGCCACTGCCTCACTCCGTGGAAGAGCAGATGCACAAGGGACTGAATTAAGGTTGCATGGACAATTGTGAAGCTGGCATTTCCTAACTTCAGACAACTTCACTTTGCAGCCTTAACAACATTATACTGCACAAAATAGAATATGAAATTATTTCTTGTAATACAGAAAAAATAACTCAGGGGACAGTGAATGCCCAGTAGGGGGAACAAACTATTAGAGCATAATCCTTCAACCCTACGTGCTACCATGACCAGCAGAGACCCAGACAAGCTGAGCTCCTTCCCTTACTCCTGCCTCTCTCCTTCTATGGCTTGAGAGGAGAGGACTGGATAGTGCAAAACGCAGGCTTCTTTTTTTTGGGGGGGTAGGCGGAGTCCAACACTGGGAGTATTTCGGGGTCACCCTGCTGTAATAACTGAGCCTGATGAAAGACAGAGAGTGGCTGGCAGGCGGCAGCTGTACACAGACACTCAGGGTAAGACCTGCATGCCGATGGTTGTATGTGAGTGGCCCAGGTAGGGAGCTACACTTTCATCCCCCTTCCATCACCTCTGACAATTTCTGTGTGTGTGTAAAGGAGTGTGTGCGTGTAAAGGGGTGTTAGGAAAATATTGTGATGGCATTGGATTTTGTGGACTCTCAAACTCTCACAGACCCCAGACCTGCACCAAAGATCTCCTCCTTCTCCGCATGCTGGCTTAGTTCAGGGGGCAGGATCAGAAGGACAGCTAAGCAGAGGGGAAGGTGACATTGCATCTAAGGAAATGGTGCACAAGGACAGATTTAAACTGCTGCGTAGGGTGTCATGGTTGGGGGGTCAGCCTTTGGCCAATGTCGGGGCACGTTGCCCCACAGAACCTACCTGTAACAGATGACGAACACAGGCATACCTTAAGACCATTTTATTTCATGTTATGAATGGAATCTGTATGTTTGGCACAGGCCATGAAAGCATGAAAAACTTCAAATGTTGCTTTACTGAGCTGAGACAGATGTGAGGGAGCCATAGAGTATTCCTAGACCTTTGTATCGATGCGGGTTATGTGCATTTGTGTCTTGCTTGATGGGTTGCCTGTGGAATCTGTAATCACTAAGGGATGGTTCATGAAAATCCCTAGGCAGGTTACGCAGACAGTCAGCGCACAGTGGTGTGAGGGAGATTTGTGACTTGTGTTGCAGTTTGGGTATGTGGTTGTGCCCCCAGCTGCTCTTAGATGGTGACAGAGCAGAAGGGCCCAGGGATGCATCTGAATCTGTCCAGGATGTTTTGTGAATTGACTTTTTGATACCGAAGGCGAGATGATAGATGAGGTGGGGATAGGCCAGGAAAGGCCTTGGACATGAAGACAAGTGGTGTATGTCTGGTGTGATAGAGAAGCGGGGAGCCAGTGAAGGGATTCATAGAGAGAGGTGACATGGCCAAAGTGATGGACAAGGAGAATGATCGTTGCAGCAGCATTCTGAGTGGAGATGTGTGGGCCAAGACTGCATTTGTCAAGGCCTGAGAGAAGGATGTTGTTGTTACTAGCACTGAGATTTCTCAGACACATCACTCCAAAACACACAGATTAAGATAAGACATTAAACAAGTTTATTAACTACAGACAAAGAGATTTTAAGAGATTATAAGGAACAGGCTTAAGAGATCAAGAATAGTTACCAACGAAATAAAAATAAGATCAGAGTGTAAATCCTACATGCTAACAGGACTTGGATCTAAAAAAATTCTCTCACACTGTGAGATGGTACAAGCAGGCTACCAATACTCAGTTCACATGGAGTCCGCTTTCCCAGCCTTGCACAGACCCTCCCCCAGTTCTAAATTCTTTATCTTTCAGCCCTTTCTTCAGGTGCTGAGCTGTGGGGAGTGAAGCCAAGTCATGATATCAGGTCACCCCCCTCTTTTATCCATGTGCCCAGCTTGCTGAAACAGTCCATGCATGTGACGTGGCGGCTGCTTCCCATTGGTCAAGCAATCCCCATTATGAACAGGTGTGTCCTACAGGGAAGCTTTCACTGCAAACTATCCCTGGTAGTGGAATCATTCCTTGATGGGCCATTAGCACGTCTGGTTACTCCATTGTTGCACCTGAAAAGCTGGTTTAGGTCATTTTTCATGTCACAACATGTTCCAGTGGCATTTACAGAGATATTTGATAACATCCCATTCAATGGTAGCACATACAGCCCAATGGGATGTTAATATTCAGCAGATCCAGATTTTTTAAATGATACCAAACGAGGCATGCTTTGTACAGAACATACCATAATTATCTGACGCTGGTGAATATGTGTGTTTCTAGGGTGTTGTTTTCAGACTCAGTGTCACACTAACACATTGTCAGCAGCTCTTATTGGCCCTTCGCCCTGACTGCACCAGAGCCCAGGCCCCTTCACTCTCTGACGCCCTGTCACATGTTCACAGCTCTGGTCTGTGCCTCGCCTTTAGCCAGACCCTTGGGAGTGACCCCAGTAGTGTCCCGGTCCCCAAGGATGCACATGACTCCACAGGGGCAGGCCTGGGCCTCACAACTCTGAAACCGGGCCCTCAGCGCCAGCCATCCCAGCCTCTCTCTGTAGCTTCCTGCAGCGAGTCCAGCCCAGCCTGACTCCCGTGGAAATTTTCTACCTCTTATGGCACAATGCTCCCAGTCAGTATCTGCAGGGACAGCAGGCAGTCTTTTAAAAAGGTAACAATTTATTAGTCACTTAAAGCACAGAATCTGAAAGCCCCCGGATTAGCGTGAGACAGGCAGAAGGCAAGGGAAAGTCAGGGCTCCGCTACACCCTGTTTCTCTGCCCTCCATCCCTGCTGCCTCTGTCCCCATTGTCTCCCAGTCCCAGTGCCCTGCATGTCTGTGCACCCTGTTTATCTCAGCACAGACACCTGACACCTTGTCCCTTTGCTCGTCCCCTCAGGGCTTTTGTTCTGCTGCCCTGCAAAGAGGCGGGGCAAGTAACGTGCTCTAGGAGTTCATGTCCAGTCACTGATCACTCCCATTGTCTTTTCCGGATGCTCCGTTGCCATGGGTGGATTCCAGTCCAGGCTCTCCTAGTGGTGCTGTGTCTTGCATACAAAGCCCTGATCTCCCATGGCCTAGGGAGAAAATGAATTCTTTCCCCCAATGGGTAGTGATGCCAGGGGACTTGGTACAGAGTCCTATGGAGAGTTCATAAATTCCCACATTTACCACACATGCCCCTCACCCCCACAAGGGACCTGCATCCTGCAGGGTGGTGAGGAGTAAGTGGGGGATGTGTATCTGGGGTGCGTGATGTGTGGTAGGTACATGGGGAGGGGAGTGTCCCCTCTGTCTCTACTCTTGAATCTCCCACTGTCCCCTCTCCCAGAGCCCAGGAGGGATGGGCTGTGACAGTCATTGATTGCACAGGGACCCTCACATGTCTGTCACGTACACAGATGGGTATTTGTCTCCCTCCAACACACAATTAAAGTCTCTCCCCAAACAGCAGCAGCAGCATCTATATAGCCACTCCGGTCATTGGGAGCAGCAGGTACGGAGGGCTCAGGATCAGACTCATGTTCATGTCCTGCAGCCCAGAGGGCCATGTGTGCACAGTGAGGATGGAATCTTCGCAGAGTTCAGCGCCTAATGTCTGAGCATGTGTGAGCTGCACATTTTCAAAGGCTTATAACGTGGCCAAATGTTTCGTGAATCAGCCTGACTGCAAGGGGAGGCTGATCCAGCTGCTGGGGAAGGGATGGGGACAGGCCCCTTGGCTGCCCTACTTGGCGACCCTGTCCAGTTACTAGTGGGAGCCAGAACTCATGAATAGCCTCCCTCATTAGCGCTGTTCCCTGACCCCCATGATTGTCTGCAGCACCTCAACGAATCACACCATGTAGAAACTGCAAAGAGTGGAGCGGGGGAGGAGGGAGCCTAGGGAACAGATGTGTATGTGTGTGTGCGTGTGTGTGTGGGGTGGGTGGACAGAGGCTGGAGGGAGCAGGAAACAAATTGGGATTTCTCCTGTTTTATCCTCTCAGTGCCTGTTTCTCTTTCTCTGTTCATGGAAACAGGATTTGTTGGAAGCCAGGGTAGCACAGCAGACACTAGATTTTTAAACCTCTTTTCCACCCTGAATCATTACCACAAGTGATGACTGTGTGTGTGAGAGAGAGAGAGAGGGAGAGACAGAACCTTTTTTGCACTGCAGGAGCATCTCTAGGTTTGCGCTGCTAAACACTTTCCATTCTAAATTATAAAGGATTCCTGGGACCTTTTCTGTGAGGAACTCTCCCCCTTCAGTCTGCAGCATCCCGGCATATTCAGCTGTGGGCATTGCCTTGAACTGATGAAGGTGCCTTTTCTTTGTCCTGTGGAATTCCCGTCAGATTGAGCTGAGTTGCAAAGTGTTAAGAATCACCCTGTCCCTCTCTCACCCGTGTTCCTCAGGAAATGTGGGCAGCACCACAATCACACCTACAGGCCCTGCCACTGGCAAAGCAGCCATAGCACAACACGCTGCACTGGGATGCCTGGGAGCTGAGAGCAACTCCCTGTGCGTCCAGACAGGGAGGTGGCTACTGATGGTTGTGCTGCCTTCCCCCTCCCAAACCAAACCCAGCCATGACCGCAGTAGCCCATCCCTCCCTGTGGAAGCACCCAATGAGGAAAGAGCTTATCACGCTGTCTGCAGTGGCTCATGGTCGAGAATACCAGCCTCAGGCCAGACTGGTAAGAAGCAGGGCACAAACCCCAAACTGGTTGTGAGCTCTAGACTCTGATTTCACCAACCAAGTAACAAGCATGAGCTCCTCAGGCACCGTAACAGCCTTAACATGGAGTCACTGACAGTCCCCTTGGGCTCTGGTCTATCTTGTCACCCAGGCAAGCCTGACTCTGTGATAGATGGTCCCTTTACAGCAAAGATCACAAAATATTCAGGTTACTCCCAGTCCCAAGTGACCAGTCACTTACCCCAGGTCAATTTGTACTTCAGCTAACACCAAAGACAACGCTCGTAGCCAATCCTGTAGTAAACTAACTAAGGATTCATTACCTAAGAAAAAGAAATGAGAGGTTATTAGGAAGGTTAAAGCAGGTAAACACATGAAGACAAAGGAGTTACAGTCTTAGGTTGTAAATGGTGATAGAGCTGCTGAAACAAAAGACATAATGGATTCTGTGGCATGGCCTTATATACCCTCTGGCCTTGGTCGTGCGGCCTTGTGGAATGTTACAAGAACTAAAATGGAGTCCAGAGTCACATGGGCCAATCCTGGTAACTCTTCAGGTATGCCTTTAGTTTCTTCCTGGGCCCCTTGCATCGGTGAGTGTCTTAATGAGCCATTAAGCAGGCTATTGTTCTACCGCCTCTCTGTCTGGGGTATTTCCCAGCCAGCCCAATTTGACATACAGAAATATCAAATACATCCATAACTTCCATCTCACATATAACACATGAACATAAACGTCATCATCTTACTCAGCATGTTATAGCCTTTCTAACAGTATCTGACATGGCATAGCCTACATGGATTATTATGATTTTGACATATTGATGTTAAACCATATGTTAAATGCCCCACCCAATCTAACCAGCATGAGACTATTCACTTGAGACCTTGGGCCTGCCAGCATCACAGAGCAATCTCAGCTCCCAGGGTAAGGGGGAATAGAGAGCTGGGCTAGGTTATCCCCAACCATTCACTGGCCCCAGTGTCCCATCCCCAGCCTTCTCCTGCTGCCTCCTGAAGCTTGAGTGGCACCAGTGCATGCTGCAGTGCTAGAGGGTGAACATTTAAATCCTGCTGGTGCTGCGTGAAGGGTTGTTACAGCTGGACAGCATTTTTTCATTAAAAACGGATGGCAAATAAACAAAACCAGAATTAAAAGAAGGTTAAATTTGCAAAGTCAAACTTGAAATGTAGGAAATGCCAGAATGACAGATTCCAGCGAGCGTCTGCACTGTGAGCTCAGCTCTCCCTGCATGACCACATACCAGTGTATCCACGGGCCCCTGCCTCACTCCATGGAAGAGCAGATGCACAAGGGACTGATTTAAGGTTGCATGGACAATTGTGAAGCTGGCATTTCTGACTTCAGACAACTTCACTTTGCAGCCTTAACAACATTATACTGCACAAAATAGAATATGAAATTATTTCTTGTAATACAGAAAAAATAACTCAGGGGACAGTGAATGCCCAGTAGGGGGAACAAACTATTAGAGCATAATCCTTCAACCCTACGTGCTACCATGACCAGCAGAGACCCAGACAAGCTGAGCTCCTTCCCTTACTCCTGCCTCTCTCCTTCTATGGCTTGAGAGGAGAGGACTGGATAGTGCAAAACGCAGGCTTCTTTTTTTTGGGGGGTAGGCGGAGGTCAACACTGGGAGTATTTCAGGGTCACCCTGCTGTAATAACTGAGCCTGATGAAAGACAGAGAGTGGCTGGCAGGCGGCAGCTGTGCACAGACACTCAGGGTAAGACCTGCGTGCTGATGGTTGTATGTGAGTGGCCCAGTGGGGAGCTACACTTTCATCCC